>NC_083637.1:24698506-24998506 GCF_963576545.1 Limanda limanda | reverse complement strand
TTGACTTTAAACATTTAGTTTAGTTAACATTCAAACATTTTCAAAAGATCATTTTTTAAATAAATTTCACAATATGGATCATCAGCAGCAGTGGATAACCCCCACCCCCCCCCGAAAAAAACATAAGAATACGTATATCCAGTTGACGAATAGCAATTGGGTTGGGTTGTAGTGACGCGAATTCCCGTAAATTCCCAATGAAAGTTGCAGTTGATTGTATTACCAAAATAACAAATGACAAGTTGTGAACCTGGGACTTTTGGCCTCGTTCACACCTTTGACCTCTGCACTCTCACGCACCAGAACCCAAATGATAATCGACACCTCCAAAAGTGCAGCCACACGTGTGTAGCCACCCACAGTCAGACAGACAGATAAGGAAACACATAACCGGTGTCTCACCACAAACACACACACAGACAAAACCGACACACCCCACCATTCACCGTCCTGGCCTTGTTTACTCATGACCATCACCGCACTTCAGCAGTCAACCCCATCATTCCCCACATTCCTGTGTCCTAGCTCTATTTTATGTGCTTTCCAGAAAGACTCGTGAGTCTTTTTTACAAAGACAGGAATTATATAGGCTTTCCAAAAAAAGCTGACTAATCCAATTAAAGTAAATGATGGTGTGACTGACAGTTGAGTGTATTTTTTTGCTTTATGCATTCGATGGGTGAAATCTAATCCTTCTGGATGGTTGCACTGTGGCCCTCCAAACAATTTGACTGAAATGGAAACAATGAAAGCTGGGACTTGCAGGTGTTTACCTCCTTTACAACCTTTATCTGTGCAACACTGCCATCTGTAGACCATCAACAGTTTCTCTGATCACTCTATAAACTTGCTTGATTTTTTTGTTGTCCTCCCTAGTCTGACACAACAAGCCCAAACAAAGGATGCACTTATGATCTGTTTGACCCAGAAAGGCAGAGAGTGTCTGGCCAAAAGATAATTGTCTGTTTTTACTTTATTTCCTCCCACAGACCACAAATATGTGGGCCAGGTGAACCTAGTGAACTCCAAACTGCCAATTAAGTGTGGGTTTGCTTGTGCTACGTCTTTGCCCTGTAAAAGACCAGTGACCTGTCGGACCTGCTGAGACAGACTCAGCATGGCCCTGTGATGGTGCGCTGCAATATGCAGCTATAGATACCATATGGAGGACTTCACAACACATCTCTCTGGGACCTTCTGATTAATACAATCCATATAAGGACCAAAAATGATGTGAGCTACAAAAAGTAAACAATGATCATATCAATAAATCTCCACTTTATTGTACCAAATAACAATGTGAGTTAAATAGTGCTTCAGTTGCACTTGAACAACTGTTCAATCCATTCTTTTTGCAGCTAAATGCTTTAGGCCTACAAACTTATTATTTACCTGTTAAGTTCAGCAGACTTAAATGAAATAGACCAATTTATTTATGACCTTTTATTTGTAAGATGAACATCTGCCACCTTAGGAGAAACCCTGGATCTGCAGGCTGACAACCATGGTCCACTCATTTTGATTTTCTAGAATAAACTGTTTTTTATCTGTGGTGATATGTTTTTATTTGTGTATTTATCCATGTCGTTATCTATTTATTCATCTATGTATTTATGTATTTATAGGTGTAAGACATCAAACTGTATAAAACATCTGAAACAAAAACTTCTATAAACTACGATCAGAGTTCCTTATTAATTTGTTTAAAAAAGTAATAGAAAATATTAATAATGGTCGACACCATAATAATAACAAAAACGAATGTCACCTCAAGAAACAGTTTAGTTCAATTTGAACACACTGGTCCGGATATTGATAAAATAAATATGCGCTATAATTTTCCATGGGGGCTGTTATGCGAGTCGCAACGCGCTTACGTCATACGCCTGCGCCACGTCCACCCTCTGACATTCAATGACAGTTTTGCACTTTTCGTAACGTTTCTCTGATAAGTGCGGTTCACGCAGAACGTGTCTGCCATGCAGAGAGCCGTGCGCACAGCTTCACTCGACTGGTCTCGTCTGGTCGGCCCAGCGCTGACTCGGCAGTGTTCAAAATGCAGAGGTAAGGATAAGCGGTGCGGTTAGCTGCCCAAGCTAACGTGCTAACATGCTAAAAACACCCGTGTGTCCGCTGTCTGTCTGCTGCGGGCACGTATCACTGTTAGCTAGCTACAGGTCAAGACTCCCAGTGTAGCATTAGCTTTGTGGACACTACGCTACTGTTCCATGACAACACAACATGTTTGTAAGCAAACGGTTTAAGGCCAGTGACTCAATAATGTAGTTTACATTCTTTGAAATATTTTGGAGAAACTCTCTCCCTGAGGGGCCGAAGTTTTCCTCTGTAGCCGCAGAGAAGCTAACATTAGCATCATGTTTTTCTCACTGTGGTGTAACAGCGCCCCTGCTGGTGAGCGCGCGTCCCTACAGCGTGATCCCGCCCCCGCGAGACGCCGAGGAGAGGGACATGCTGCACCGCGTCCTGCGCGTGGACCATGCGGGCGAATACGGTGCCAACCGCATCTACGCGGGCCAGATGGCGGTGCTGGGTCGGTCCAGGACCGGACCTCTCATCCAGGTCTGATCGCAGTGGGACACGTAGCTTGGAAGTAGGGCAGGGAGTAGGTCTGACACTGTGCTGTGTGACTAGTGAATCACATGTTAAACCTGGACTCAGCTACACACTAAACAACACAACCAGCAAGGGTGGGTTTGAATGCCCTCAACTCAAGACATTCTAATGGATAACAACAAAAGAAGCAGTGATATTGTAAAGTTCAAACTTCTCCAGATGGTCCTCTGGAATAGAATAAATAAAGTAGTTTTTTTAGGGTGCACCTTCTAAATATTTAGATCTGATATTAGATTTTAGCGTGGGATGAAACTCGGTTGGATTTTCATACAAAACAATACTGCTTATGGGCATTCACACCCACATTCTTTGGTCCGGAGCTTCAAACATTTCAGTAAAGTCCAAACAAAACAGGCTGAAATTTTGTCTAAGCAAAACAGGTGGTCTCGGTCTGGATCAAACAGAGCCATGGTTGCATTTTGTTTGCCGTGTGAAAAAATATATTTTTTGAGTCAGTCAATAGAAGAAGAAGACGAAGAAGAAGAAGTGAAATCCTCTAAAAGGATCGTGTTCATTTGGCTGGTGTTAATACCACAGTGATAATACAGTGGCAACAAAATTTGTGTTCATTTATATTCTCAATTCAAATTGAAACACTACTTTTTTGTATTCTCTTTATTTTGAGACTTTAAGGTGTGAAAACACTGTAAGTAAACTCAGCTCAAACATGTAGAAACTGCACCTTGCTCATTTGCTGTTTGGTGACACAAGTAAAACCTGTTCATGTTTGTTTTCCTTCAGGAAATGTGGGATCAAGAAAAGAAACACCTTGCGAAGTTCGATGAAATTCTGGCTGAGAACAGAGTTCGACCCACAGCACTGTTACCCCTCTGGAATGTCGCTGGGTTTGTGTTAGGTTGGTACAGCCCCAATTCAAAGATAAACTTACTCTGAAGAGCACTACTTCATAAAAGATTTTGTCACAGGCTTAAATCATGATATACCTCAGGTTCAAGATGAGACTTCTGTAAGAGAGACAGATATTTTAAAAAGTTGATGTAATAACCAACAAGTATATAAAAACATTATCATTTAGGTAGCTGAGTCTGAACCTTATTTCCCTAGTAAACCTGAAGCAGTTTTTATGTAACGATTTGTTGCTTCAATGTGCACATCTCTTCTTTTTGAATTCTCCACTAGGTGCCTCCACTGCACTGCTGGGAAAAGAGGGGGCCATGGCGTGCACTGTGGCGGTGGAGGAGAGCATCGCCGAGCACTACAACAGCCAGATAAGAGCTTTGATGGAAGAGGACCCAGAGAGATACACTGAACTTTTAAAAGTGAGTCAACCTCTCACTACTGAATACTTCCTCCTAAGAACAGTTTGCATTAACACCAATCTCACACATCTCTGCTACAGTTTAAGGGGAGTGAACAGCAGTAAGTGAGGGTGTTTACAATGAGATGTACATGAATTATTGAATGAGTTACACCTGGACCTCATTCCCTGTGAATCCTTCAAGTCTGAGGGCAAATTGATTCCAGCATGAAAGTGGTGCACTCCACCACTACTGGAGGAAACTATTGTATAATGTGATTATCACAGAAAGTAAGATGGATACTAAGAAATGGAAAAAGCTCAGGAGTGTTTCGACGGCACTTACGTTCTAAACACTTACTGTTGAGAACAGCTCCACCTCATCTTCGGTCCAAGAAAATGATTCCCTCATCTTACTTCTCATTCTTGTTGTTTCTTATTGTAGTATCTCTGTAACTAAGCAACCAACTGCAGAGTAGAGAATCTGCTTCCTGAGGGCACAGGGACGAATGGGGATATTTCCTGATATAGAGCAAAATCACGTGGATGGGGATCGTTTTAGTTTTATAACTCAGTTTTAAACGGACATAGCCTGAGATTGAGTCTGTGATCGCTGTTGCAGGTCGCAGTTTGTCTTTTTTAGTTTGAACCCACTCCACATACCAGAACAGTGTATATAATTTGTTCACATCGCATAATGTTACTAATTCAAGGAAAAATAGATTTGTCATTTAGTCATTGGTTAATCGGACTGCCTCTCTGGATATTTTCCAGATGTGTCTAACTTGCATCCAGCAGAGACACAGCTGCGGTTTGATCTGAGTCAGATCACTTTCTTAATGAATGTCCTGGGGTATGTTTTAATAGGTCATAAAGGAATTCAGAGACGACGAGTTGGAGCATCACGATACAGGACTAGAGCATGATGCTGAATCGGTGAGTATCCTCCACAATCTGGTTAATAATGTTTGTGTTGCCTTGCGCGATGGTTCAAATGGCATTCAGTCAATATGACTTTGTTTTATTTAGTATCAAGGAAGTAAAGAAAATGAACTGTCAATCAGTCTTCACAAATACTTTGGTTTCACATAAAACTGATCAAAACACACCTAATGGTATTAAACTCTGTTAAAATAATAAAATGCTAATACAATTAAACCAATGATCAATCATGAAAGTACTCTACTCTTTGCAGATTTTACTGAATGTCATGTCACTTATCTATTTATTTTGTTTTTTATTTCAGCTACCTGGATTCTGGCTACTAAAAAATGCAATACAGCTCGGCTGCAAAGCTGCAATATATGTTTCACAACGGGTCTAATTGTTTTCAAAGGCTTGTTTTGATATCTTCACTCAGTTTTTTGTAAACGGGTTCTTTTCCAATTTTGGTCGTTGTACTTTTGCCAGATCAAAAGTATTGTATACAAACATTCATAGCTTTGCACACATGAATCTAAATATTATTGCTTTGTACAGAATATAATTCATGGACTGTTTGAGTTGGTGAGATGACCCTTCTTGAATTAAATGGCAGATCTCAACGCTGTTTGAGAGTGTAACTGTTTTATTGATAAAATGATAAAAAAATTGGTTCAACATTGACATTAGAATATATACTCCCGTTACCGGTGAATCTGCACCTAAAGATCTCATGCTCGCCTTTGACCAGAAGATAAATACTTGTATGATAAGAACATATTGATACTTGCACAGCCATGCCATCATACCCTTCAACAAACTCCAGTTTCACATGTAGTAGTTCATATATCAAGCTGAGCAATGACTTGTCATCATGGCCACCTGCTAAGCTTCCTCACACAGCTGTTCTGGGTACATTATGTCACTGAGAAAGAAGGACTGACAAGAGGCTTGTCCAGGAGCCCCTAATCTATTAGGCCTTTCAGCAGGTCGAGCAAATGGTTCATACCCCTCCAAGTTGGTATCAGTTTGTCCTCAGTGTACAATGATACTGACCTGGCCCTTTTTACCTGTGAATTGGCCTTTTCAAGCACTGGGGACATGGCACTGTAGTGATTAATTGTCAGTGGCAGGAGCTGATGGGGCTTAAATGAAATCCTTTGATGGTAATTTGTCTCTTGGATCTAGCAGCAAGATGTGAGGGTTGCATGTGGCTTAGATTTTGACACAATGTCGCTTTTTATATAAACTTCTATTATCAGCCAAAGCTTCATAAAGAACCATTGAAATTAGAGGGAACTATAACAACATCATATCTGATGCTCAGATGCCAAAAAGTATCCCTTTCCAGCTTCTCGTTTCTGTGGATTAGTTGCTTTTCCTCTTCATTGTGGGATAATAAAATAATGATAATAAAGTAAATTTCTTAAGGTTTGGACTATGGTTATTTGCACAATAATGTGAAGATGTCAGCTCAAGCTTTAGAAGAATTTGTCACTGTTTTCCCATTTCCTGCCATCAACCTTTTAACCGATTGAACTTGAAAACAGTAACTATTAAGTGGCCTCTCATGCCCTTTGTATTTGTTAGTTGTTTCTCCACTCATTTATTCAGCTTTTCCATCAAAATTGTCACCCATTCATACATCAGTGTGTGGACTGGCAGTGTCTAGGTTCACAGGAAGTGTGATCTATTTAGCCCAGCATGAGCTCAGAGGAGTTATTTTAGCTGGGGTGGGTTTGCATATCAGACCTGACCTCAGGGGTCAATGTGCCGTATGGCCTCCATTCCTTAAAAATAGGTTTCTCTTGACTGTCCATCAGTCCAAGTAAGAGTTTAAGTTAAGAACCCCCCCCCCCGCCCCGTAATGTTTATTTTGATGCTGGACGTTATGAGACAATTTTTTTTGTTTTACTTGAAGCTTCCGCCTGTGATCAGAGGATACACTTATTGCATTTCTTCATGCAAATAGATTGGTACTCAGTAGATGCATACCTCCGCCATGGCAGTCTCTTTATGAAACCTAATTTAAATTGACTAGATCCTCATATTTATTTGGATCTGTATCAAATTGCACACACTCATAAAATCAGTCCGCTACACATTAGTGATTGTTTTTCATCAGGATCTGTGAATTATACTCATGTTTCATGGTAATCCGTCGTTTTTGCGCAATCTTTCTTACAAACCAAACACAAATGGACAGGGGTGAAAACATAACCTCCTCGATGGAGATACTGAAATGATGATCACCTAATCAGAAATAGTCAGTTCAACTCTATGAGGGCTGCCTCAGGGTGGTGGCCGCCCCTTTCCTTGACCTCATGTACATGGCATGTACTAAGAAATTCTTATATTTACAATATATTAGTTCTTATAAATATTCTCATTCATCTTACTCGTACTAAATTAACAAGAAGCCGTAGTGGCGTTTTTGTTATGTGACAAGGACAACAAAGGTATAATGTGACAGCTTTGCCAATCTAAAGTAGAGCACCATTCATTATCTCAGCTCCTGATTAAAAGTGCCGACAGTTTTATACTAACATGCAACTGTTTTTAAATAAAGCAACAGATGCACAGCACCATCTGCAGCACCTTTTTGGGTGACAAAATTACACGGGTAAATAAACCTGACTTCAAGTCACAGAGCCATTATTAATAACCGTAAATAACCTTCGGCTCCACATTTTAATTTGCTGCCTTGAATAAATCTGTGTGTACTGCATTTCTAGTACATCAGACAGTTTGATTCTGCATCCATCCACGGCCATCAGGAGTTCATGTAAATTGTTTAGGTTCTTTTCTCAGAATCACGTCCAAAGGAATCTGCTGAAACGCTGACTGAGATATTGGCAACAAGAATGTGAAGAGGGCAATAAAACTTAACTAAACTAGGACTGTCTTGCTAGCCGTGAATAATCGTGGTTGTAAATTTTGAGCAGCACGAATAATACAAATCCTTATAAGTCATAAAAGCTTTCGGATGCAGATTGTATTGCCTGTTGGCTTGAATATATGGAAACTGTCAGTCATCAGGTCTGTGTTGGATTTATAGTAAGACATAGGTAGCCTAAGCTCCATGTGTAGCATTTAGGAACCAGATGGGAATGAGTGGATATTGTTTTGAATCTGCAGCTTGGAATATGATAGCATTTGACGTCTCATAACTTTTACAATGTTTTCTTTCAGATTATGTAAATGCACTCGCATATAAGGATTTCAATCTCACTTCAGTCCCTTTTTGGATTGGCTCTGGATTATACAGAATGATCCTTTAAACAACCATCCCCCTTTCCTCTGATGATACATAAGCGTGCCTTCTGGGAAGCCAGATGTGAGCTGTAAGACAAACTATCGTCTTGAGTATAGTTTTGGACAAATGCACAATCCTTACAAGAATTGTATCCTTCCAGGAAAAACACACAGTGGATGAATGAAATAGCTTGCTTCCAAAATCACTGAAGGCCCGTTGTCAAATTCTTGTCTTTTTTTGTCATTCTTCACTGTCATTCTTGGCTCATATGCGTTGTCCTTTATGACAAAATACAAGACCACAGTCAACAAAATCATTTAACTTTAGCGTCAAAATTTAAAATGTATTCAACAGTGGGCATATGCACTGGAAAGCACATTACATTCTTGTTTGATTATCACTATAAAAGTATAAAGGGCAACCTGGTGAACTGTAATGGCTGATGAATACTACATAACTTCAATGGCCACAGTTTGACTCCTGACCTTTGCAGCATGTCGTAGGCTCCCTCTCTTTCTCTCCCTCGCCTGATGTCTCTTGTTTGATTCTACATTGGATGTGAAATAGATGAAAAGTGGCTGCGCTCAGCCAGGAAATTGTCTGGCATTCAACCCCCTGCAAAATCCCCAATGTGTTATTTTTTTTGCATGTTATATTTTTGCACAGTCAACAGAATATAACATAAGCTAATATCTTTAGATGCACTTCCACCCATGTTTATTCTATGTGCTAAGCTAACCTGCTGCTGATTGTAGCTTCATATTTGCCTGTATACCTGCATCCACTTTTTCTTTCGTACTGCCAGGAAAATCATTCCTTTATCTCCAATATGCTGCTAAGTCTATCAGCCATGTGAGAAAACAAAAATCTTTGTATCCGGGCCCAGCATGGCTTAGCATGGATTCAACCTGATCTCTGGCAACATGATGATGTTATGTTTTGTGCGATGAGCTCAGCCCAGTCGACTGCATGGGGTGATAAAGCTAACACAGATGCTAACTGTCATGTCACCATCAATTGTATGCGCGAATTGTGCATGCTTATTAAAGTATGCATCCTGACCCTTTAACAAGGGGGTTCCCAGAAGTGAGGGGCCTTTAGCTTATCCAGGTCAACTACTCAACCCAACAGCAGTGTGGCCCGCCACACTTACACAGGCAGTTCTATGAATAGTAAACAGTTAACATTTTTACTTTCTGTGGTATGTCTATACATATACATATACATACATACAGTACATACTGTAGGTGATGTCACCGTGTGATTTCGATTGCCTTCTTACCTCACTAACAGAGTGACCAAGTTGCTTGAAACTCAAATGGACTTTGGTCTCACATTAATGAATCAGACATTTAGCTAAGGAGTAAAAACATATTCACTTGTTGTGCTATATATGATTCACATGCACCTGCAATCAAATCCTCTGCCCGACCCAGGGGTGTGTGGCCTGAAAGAGCTGTGACCACGTGTCCACAAGTCTATACAGTGTGAAGTGACAACACATGATGCAAAGAGCTGACATCACTTCGGCTGGAATCTGTGATTTACAGCTTGTCACATAGTGCCATCTACCAACCCGCTGTGAAGAAAGAAAAAACAACACACCAAGGTCAGTCTTCTTGGAGGAGGGTTCATCAGTATGGAATATCCAACACTGTTTCTGACAAGCTGTGTCTGACGCACTGTGTGATATGATGTTTATCATATCACCAAAGTTCCATTTCAATCAACACAACCGCATGAGTGGTATAGGGAGGCTGATCATGATTTTGATATTGAACAGATGATGAATATGCAATCTTTTTTAAATCTGTTTCAATATGTAAAATAGACACTCACAATGGACTTTTATACTCCTTTCCCATTGACAGTACAGTTATTTGTCTGTTGTCTCCCCCCTTGCTGCATCGTGTTTAACATCATGAATTGACTGACAACAAAGACAGAGTCTACTGCAGAGTAATTTGACCCAGGAGTGAACGCAGATTGTATCAATTCTCTTTGCAAACAAGAGCCAGATGTTAGTGGGAGTTACAGGGTTTTTTGACCGGTGAAAAAGGTGCTATATAGAAATAGCCAAAGTATTTATTACATCACACACAACGTCCGCCATTTTAGTTGCCTATTCTTGTGTTAGCGTGGAGCATAGCTATTAACATCACCATGAATAGTTAGCAGCTACTCCATTTTTAACGTTTTATCGTTAATCTTGAACAGACCTATAAGCATGAGTTAGCGAGCATGATATGGGCGAAATCTTACAGATACTTCAATTCTGATGTATAATAGATTCTATATTTGCCAAAAATATATTAATATTGTAAATTCGTTGATGTGCTCAGCTGCATCTATTGCATCTATTGCCCTTCTGTCCATGGGAGAGGGATCCTTCACATGTGGCTCTCTCTGAGGTTTCTACTTTTTTCCCCTGTTAATAGGTTTGTTTGGTAGTTTCTTTCTCAAACTTGTTGAGGGTTAAGGACAGAGGATGACGCAGCTTGTTAAGCCCTATGTGACTTCTTGTGTTTTTTGAATATATGTTATAAAAATATAATGAGTTTGATTGATTGAAAATCATCGCAACCCTAACAAAATTCCTGGTTATGTTATCAGTGTCCTTTTTTGGTGCCTGTTTGTCAGGGAAGTTTGTATAGAGGTTCATGGTCTCCATAGGATGAATTCCAAAGACATTGGTATTCCCTTTTCATTTAGCGCCACCATCAAGTTAATGTTTTAATTTGTCCAGCACTTTATTTTAGCCCGATACCTTTAAACACGCTCAACAAAGATGGTGAACATTGTAAACATCATACCTGCTTAACATTGGTATGTTAGCATGGTGACATTAGTGTTCGGCTCAAGGCAAAGCCTCACAGAGCTGCTGGCTTTGCTGTCCTGTTGTCACTTCAGACACGTGAGTCTTTTAAGTCTATGGTCCTCACAGACCATAGCTATGTAACTGGTTGGCAATCTGAGTTCTTTTCAGGCCATGCAATAGATTTTTTACAAAGATCCTACACGGTGACGTGTGTGCATCTCTTATCAGACGGGACTTACCCAGGTCTCACTGTATGTGAAGGACCTATTGATGTAGATGAGCATGGCGTGACCTCTTCACTGGTATACATCACTTCTCTGACAGGCCTGGTGGGTTATCCAGAATGACTCCAAGGCCACGTTGCTGCTCCACTGTGTCATGAGCCCAAAAGACACTTTGAACTGTTCACTCAAGCACAGTATGTCCCCCCTCCCCTCCCTCTTTAAAACAGGTGGTGCACTTCGGAAGGAGAACAAGGCCTATAGAATCCATGTGAATCAAATATTTTATCATTTATTTCCACATCAGTTACAGTAAAATTATCACTTAAAATTTAGTGCTAAGCTGCTAATTATAATTAAAAAAAAAAAAAAATGTATTGCAAACAAAACAATATGACAGGTGCAACACCTGATATTTGGTTCATTTGTACTAATTTGTTAAAACAAACTTTTGTGATCTGATGCTTTTATGTCAATAAGTGAAATGAAATATTTGGCTGTTGCGGTTTGCAACACTTATATTCAAGAATGAATATATTTTACTAAGATGAAGATGCATGTGGCACAACAGTAATGTGGACAGAACACAGTTGGTTGTGACGGGAGCTGCAGCCACTCGTACCATTCAAAACATTATCACTTGTCACCCATCCTTATCTATGGCTGTTTGATCACTCCTCGGAGGCTCTCCTGAATCCAACACCTTGAATCCCCTGCCATCCCTCCATTCATCACTTTGATGCATCCATAGTTTGCAAAAGGTTTCCAAGCATGACCTCTTAACACCCGGTTGAGGGGGTAGTTTTGCCCACCCCACCTGCTCTCCTCCTGCAGTGGATCAGCACTTTACACCGATCCTGCTAAGACCCGTCTGTCGTCCACATGGATTGAATGAGCGCTCTGGCAGTTTTGCCCTGACCAGGTCTCATATCTCTCACCTGAGGCCCGTTTTTTGTGGCTAGTCCAAATGCCACTCTTATCACCTATTAATCATGGGCCTCTTTCCCCAGCTATGCCCTTCAATGCTGGTGACAACATAGATTCAGAGTGATGCTGTTGCAGATTGTCACATTACACGCAACACAGTAAAAAGAGCTGCAGGGCATGAGCGTGGATGGACCATAACTTTATTTAAAGGTTTTTCTGTTTTACACATACATTAAAGTAGGAGTTTGTTGACTGGACTACTCTGTGGTTTCAATCTGTTGTTCATGTGGAGTTATTATGTGTGGGTCACAACCTTTCTGCACTGTGGTGAGGACATAAGAATCCAGCATATGACTGCTGGCCCGTTGTTCTTTGAAGCTCACGGCCGGTGCCCTCAGATATTGAGGCTGGTGATGACACACATGCTCAGCAGACAAAGTGCTCAGACCACCCGGGCTTCAGGTGTCCTGACCTTGGGGGTTGGCTGTGAGATATAACAACACAAGGGAGAGAAAGAATGCCTCCTATGCCGCACAAGGGGTCAAGCTGTTGCCCCTGTCAGGGTGAAGTTCAACATGCCTCCTGAGCCTCATATGGGTGTAAAATGTTTGTTTTACAAATTTAAAGAGAAAAATTTAATAGACTCCAGACACTTTGTGCCTGAATGCGTCTGTAGATGCTGGTGGGGACAAAGTTTGTCCCAGTGTAGGCTCTGGGAGTTGAATCACTGGAAGTGCAGAGAACAAATTCACTTTCATCCATTGATCTGAAGCCTGCTCTGAAAAACGTATCATTCTGTCCAATCCCATATCAAAGAAAACAAAATAGCAGTGATGCCATCTGTCTGTTCGTGACATTCTGGCGAAACCGTGATAGATTTACAGCAACTTCTTTCGTTTTTCAGCTATTTGAGGTATCTGTTAAACAGATTGTTGCATTGATTTCTGGGAAGACAGATGGTGGTGTGCATGCCTCAAGACAAGTGGAGGAATGAAAAATTGTTCAGCTCGGTAGATCAAATTCAGTATAGTGATGTCCTTAGGGTACATTTTTATTGCACGTAGGTGCATACGATCTCAAACACATATTTTTGAGTAGCTTTGTTTTCTTTCTGGCCATAGTTGAAAGTAGCTAAAATTGCATGAAATGCTTGAAAAATGGACAAAAATACCATTTCCACCTGCCAACGCAACGAGACAAACCTTGATAAATCTGTCTGCCTTATTTAAGTCTTCAAATGGTTATGTGATTTTTGCAGACAAAATACTGTATGATTTTGCTAAAGAATATTAACCATCCTCAACACACCCAGAATAAATACAGCTATTTTGCAACCCCTGTTTATATTTCTTTATATTCCTTTACCCAAGTAGTGCATGCTACTTATGTGATGTCTTTCTGCTGCTGTAACATTGCAAATTTCCCCATTGCGGGACTAATAAAGGACTTCCTAATCTTAATTTTACGGTCAACCTTTGACCTAATAATAATGTTTTATTTGCGCTTTAAAATTGAAACTGTTGCACAGCCCTTCATGTTTTTTATATGTCCAGAGTGAATCTGCTGTTGACAGTGTGTCTAGTCTTCTGGAGGTGAATTGAAGCTATATTGTCTTTGTTATAATGTAATTATTATTTTCTCTGTGCCGAAGTCATCCTCAGACCTCCTGCCACCCTGCAGTCCTTTTAGTCCCAGCAGCCCGCTAAAGCCCTGTGCAGCCTCTGGCCTCCCGAGTGATCATTATTGTTGACACGTCGGGATGGTGTGCATTTCATCGATGAGAATTTTACAGCCCTGGGGCTCGTGATCTTTCAGGGAACAGCGCTACGTCACCCTACAAACATCCCAGGGGGGACAGTCACAGATCAGTTTCAAATACTCTGCATCTTTCTTCACCAAAGGCAAACTAACCTAACCTGCCATCCAGGAGTCTGCAGAGACAACCTGTAAGAGAAAGCAACTGTAGGTAAATACACTTTATACACTGCATGAAACCTTTCAATCTAAATTATATATCTATTATCTATCTGAACCACTTAATTATTGACCTGTGGCAACTAACAATTTGAAAGTTATCTCTAGTGATGAACCTACGGCTGGAATGATAAATCGGATCAAAGAATATCAGAGTGGAGGTTGCATCACATTGTATCTGCTGCTTTAACAATCCTGCTATAAAGTATTTGTATAAGTGACATATTAAAGAGTCAGTGACAAATATAAAATATTATTATCTTCATAAAGCTGTAATGCAAAAATATTTCAAATCTTTGATTTGTTCAAATGTTACAGTCTGCAGGCAAATAGCCTTTTTTGCTTTTTAACTACCTGACGGACTTTGACTTCTCATTGTGGAATAATGATAATTTTTACATGACATGAAAGGATTATATCGAATAATAATTTGTATGTTGCTTTTAAGAAACTTAAAACAAAACAAAAGCCATCTACTTGTGGTTGTTTTTCCATACATTAACACAACATATGACACCATGACACCATGAGTGTCCAGTTGTTGACCATGCAGGAACCTTGTGGTACTATTCATTCCTGTGTCGGAAAGTGATTGAGGTGTGTACTCCAATGACCTCTGGGTCAAATAGCACACAAAGGGGCTGGGCACTTATGACAACCATGTAGATGTTTAAATCAAAAATACTGGTGATCAGAGGTGTAGGGTGGGAGGGAGACGAGCAGTGGGGATTGGGGGGAAGGAGAGCTCGTTCTTGAGCCATGGTCAGATGGGAAAGTGCTGGGTGGTGGGTGTGTGCAGTGACTTGAAATATGTTGAAGAGATGCGTGTGTTATCTTTTCTCCTCACCACTGGCCGTCCAGTACCTCCCCTCGCGGTGTGTCGTCAGCAGTTTTATCTCAGCCCCTGGCAGGAGCTGCAGGAGAAAACAGGAGGAAATCTGATCCATATGGTGGCACTATAAAGCTCACCACTGATTTGCAGGCTTCATCAAAACTGGTCAAGTCTTCATCACTTCATATGACTGGCATCCTCCTCTCACACCAGGTCACTGCGTTCTGAACTCCTCACTCCTTCCTCAGCAGCACCAGTTATCTACCTGACCTCAGAGGTGCCTCGGCAACAATCTTTAAGGCTGATTCTTCTTTAAGAGGTAACTTTATTTTAAGGTCAAAAAGTGATGGACTTTATTTGGATAACCAGTTTTAGTTGATGAGATTAAAAGATAAAGAATATTTTGTTTCTAACAGTCATTTTTTTGCATGTGCATGTGAAGCAAGATTGTTAGCAGGTAATAATGAATGTATGTATTTTTTCTTGTGTTGCCAAAGAAATGAAGATTTTGGGCCAGATTGCCTTCTTGCTTCTGCTGGGGGGAATCTGGTGTCAGAACAACCGTAATGCTAAAGCTAGTGGCAAGTCCACCAAGAGGTCTGGTGGGAATCAAGGAGGTGATGTTGGCCAGTCACCCCCTGTCGTTGAACTGACTCCTGGAAGCACTGGAGCCACTGAAAGTACAAGAGGCACAGGAGGTACTGGAGTAACTGGAGTTACTGGAGGCACAAGAAGCACTGGAGGCAGTGGAGAGACTGGAGGTACTGGGGGTACTGGAGTTGCTGGAGGCACAAGAAGCACTGGAGGCAGTGGAGGGACTGGAGGTAATGGAGTTGCTGGAAGCACAAGAAGCACTGGAGGCAGTGGAGGGACTGGAGGTACTGGAGGTGCTGGAAGCACAAGAAGCACTGGAGGCAGTGGAGGGACTGGAGGTACTGGAGGTGCTGGAAGCACAAGAAGCACTGGAGGCAGTGGAGGGACTGGAGGTACTGGAGGTGCTGGAAGCACAAGAAGCACTGGAGGCATGCCTGAAGCCGGACGAGAGAGCGCTGCGGGAGCTCGAGCAGCTGGACAGCAGACAAATGATATGAGGCTGCATTTCCTCAAGAACACCAAAGTCACATGTAATGACGGAACAGCAGCTGGGTGAGATGGGTCTCATATTTTCTCTCACTTGTTTCCCTGACACTCTTGATTGTATTTTGTTGCCATCTGATTCATGTGCTGATTTCAGTAGCTACACAGAGCATCATGGTGTCATGGATGATTTATCTCGACCATCTCCTCATTCCTGATTATTTCTGGTTCTACAGGTTTTACCTAAAGGAGTTCAGAGGAAGCCGCCGATGGCTGTTATTTCTGGAAGGTGAGTATTTAAGAAACCAACTGGTTAATTTTGGTCCCAAAAGGTCAGCTTGTTTTGGCGCAATGCCCCCATTGGAATTTTGAGGGGGATGTCATCTTGGCATGTCATCTTTTATTTTTCTCCTTTTTTGGATGTCATCTGTCACTTTGATAGACTTAGGTTAGTGTAAACCTTTTTGGATTGTTCTCCTGATTGACTTCTATGGGATTTCCAAAAAGCCACAAACATTTTACCTGGCTGACAGGATATGATTTAGAAATTACGCCTGTATTACAGACTGTGAGTGAAAGTATGGTACAGCCTTGTTAACAGATCAGGCTACAAGTTCATTGCTTTCCCTCTCCATTCCTCACAGGCCTCTATGATTGGCTAACAAGGGTCTCCCCTGCTGTGCCGGATGTGACAGTCTAATATTAGTCTCTATTATTTTTAGGTGGCTGGTGCTGTCACAGCAGAGAGAGCTGTGATTCCAGGTACCAAAATATCCCACGACTAATGAGCTCATCAGGGTGGCCCCAAACAAAAAGAGGTAGGTCAAGCGGCCATGTTTTAAAAAGCACGTCCTACATGTTTCCATAGTGTTGCTTTCTTCACATAATCTGTAGTGAGACAAAGGGACATGTCTGACCTCTGATTGCTTGATTTACAGGAACTGGACTACTTTCTTCCCAAGCAGAGGAAAACTCTCACTGGCATAATGCAAACATTGTGTAAGTACTGTGTGTCTTATTATTGTGGCTACTCAGTGAAGACTGCAAATTGTTATGTCCAAAATTCTGTAATCATTCAAATATAATTGCATTGCTTACAAAAGCTGCAAGAAACGTCTGCCTGGTGTCTTCCTAATTTTTTGGGGCACCTGTGGAGACTGGAACAAAATCCCCCACAAAGCTCCACTGTGATGACTTTATCTGAGTGTCGTCTTTCATGTTGTTGATATATAAATGTTTATCAAACAATGTATCAGTCACTGCCCACAAATTCCAGTGTACCTTTACATTTGAATGGTTGCCGAGCTAAACATTCACTAGAGGGCAGAGCAGAGTCAACTGTTTCTGACAACAACAAACATGGCGACAGTGGTGGAGGTTGTTATAATGGACCTCTTTGCGACAACTAGCTGCTGCATGGTTCACAGTGAGACTTCTTGTTGTGTGAGAAGTAATGTGTAGTATTGCCAGACTCTTAGCAAAGACCCAGATTAACAATTCAGGCCTTTTATTTGCAAAAAAAGTCCATTTTAGAGGACATTTCTTGGACTGTTGCAGCTCAAATCAAATCCAATCAAGAAGAATATACTTTATTTTATATTCCATTTTTATGTAGATTCTTCTCGGGACAAAGTTCTAAAGCAGCTGCAGAACACTACATTTGACAACAAACAAAAAAAACAGTTCCTCCTCAGGATTACATTGTGGCTACTGCCTGTGTGTCGCGAAGGGCAGCTTCTGAACAGATTTAAAATAATTCTGAAAATACCATTAATTTACACACCAATATTTCTAAACGATTGAAAAAATAGCAGAATTCCCTTTAATGTTGAGCATAAAGTCAGACTATTTCACATTTTAAAGAAATAGCCTCTTACAAATGAAAAGATAATAAGCAGTAAAAGGCCTCCTCGCTCAATTCTATGGGCTCATCAGTTTTGGGCTACTTCAGCTTCACTTGTTCTGATGTGACCAGCAGCCAATAGCGGTTTATGCAGAAAAGTGATGGAAGAGGCTATGTGCTGTCAAAGTGGATTTTTTACAGAGGAGATAGTTATTTTGATGGCCTCAAGCTATGGTCTACCAGATGTGATTGTCTCCTTTATTGCAGATTCATCCCGTACTGTTCCAGTGATGTATGGAGTGGTACTGGGCCGACCCCAACCCCCCCGCCACGACCAAGGCAAGGAAGAGAGAAAGAAAAAGAGCAAAATGCAAACACAAGTAAGTTCCTTTAGATCCTTCAAGTCCACTGATCATAGGGTCAGTGGTTTTCCTAACTCCTCCAGCCACGCATGTGGATGTGAATATTAGTGATGCACTGTATGCATACCACGAGTGCTGAGTGAATAGGTATTGAAAATGCAGTACAACACTTAACCATTTTCAGTGAGGTTCCTCCCTTACAGATTTACGATATGATTGATTAAACTGTGTGTTGTGTTGCTCCCAAAATGTGATGTTGTTACTCTGTTGTTATCAGCTGAGTACACCTTCATGGGATCCCTGATCATCCGAGAGGTCATCAAAGACCTCATCCCCAAAGGAATCAAGCTGGCCAAGGTTGTAATGCTGTCTGGCACAAGGTGAGTTAGTTTTATTGTTCATGCTCTGACACTGACCATAGCTGTGGACATGAGCATGCATCCTCTGTCTCATCTGGACCATTTCCATGTCTAACAATAAACTAGTGAAGCCCTATTTTGGGTGCATCCTCTTGTCAACAATAAAGATGTTTGCCCCAACTGTGAACAGTGACATAATGTTTATTAAAGGGCCTTGCCCTGTAATGGTGAACATTCCTCCAAGGTTAGCAGCATGGTCGTTAGGACACCCCCAGGCCCTAAAACAAGATCCACTTACTGGATGCAAAGCTGCTCAATTTTCACTTCCCTGCTGTTGGCTGGCATGCCCTGTCATTTGACACCCCTAACATAAACATGTCTCTCAAAGCCAAACTATTTATTGATGTTTTTGGCTCCCCTGAAGTGCTGGCGGGACAGGTGTTTTGCTGAACATCGAGAGGGTGGCCAGTCAGCTGGAGCAGCTGGGTGCCGAGGCTCAGGTCCGAGGCCTGGTGGACTCTGGCTGGTTTTTAGAGAGTAAGCAGCAGAGATCCCCCAACTGTCCCGAGACTGTCTCCTGCTCACCTGAAGATGCCATCAAGATAGGACTCAGGTGAAGATGTGCATTCTTCTGGCA
Source organism: Limanda limanda (assembly GCF_963576545.1). Classification (NCBI taxonomy): domain Eukaryota; kingdom Metazoa; phylum Chordata; class Actinopteri; order Pleuronectiformes; family Pleuronectidae; genus Limanda; species Limanda limanda. The sequence goes on along the minus strand of NC_083637.1, from coordinate 24,979,387 downwards.
GGCAGTACAGATCTGGTGTTTAGGTTTAATAGTGTAAGCTTTTAAGCAGTGTGTGTGTTTTTTTCTTCAGGTTGTGGAATGGGGTTGTGCCTGACAGGTGTCGGCAGCTCTACAAGAGAGGAGAGGAGTGGCAGTGCTTCTTTGGACACAAACTCTACTCTACCTTGACCTGTGAGTGCTCGTTGGTACCTAAGTCTATCTTAGTGTTTGATTAACATGTAATATAATTGACTCGGCTGTTTTAGAAACGGTGCAAATTTCTACGACATGGTGAGTTTGAAATGCTCAGAAGCTGACAGGCAAAAGCACCTGGATAAACATTTCAAAAACGAAAATTTTCTAGTTGTGACAACAGTGAAAATCTTTATGTCCTCAACTTAATCACCTCAAATAATGATTTTACAACAAAACAACTTTGGCATCTCAAAATGCTAGTATCAAATAATAAACTATGGAGACAGCAACACAGGCTGAACCTGAAGAATTTGCTTGTTTTTCTGCAAAGTATCTTTTTTCTGTTTGGTGACATGGGGGCAGCGCAACAAGCCGTGAACACAAAAGTGACATATTACCGTTACAGATACAGAACATGATTGTAAGTCCAATAACCATTCTCCTTTTATCTCCTGTGGTCTCTACCAACTACTGAGGGAAATATCTTACTATTTATCTGCCAAATGCTCCACTCTATTCAGCAGATAAACTCGGCTGAATAAATAAGCTTTTAAATAGGCCTTTAAAACCTAAACAATTATCTAAAACAAGCTATAAAACATTGTAGAGAAGGGGGAACCGCAAAGTGATCAAGTGATAACTCTCCGCAAGTCCGTCACGACAAGCGATTACTCACAGCAACACATCGGAATAATTGTTATATCGATCAAAGCAGCTTTAATGTTGATCTCTTTTGCTCCCTGTAGCCCCTCTGTTTGTTGTGCAGTGGCTGTTCGATGAGGAGCAGCTGAGGGTCGAGAACATCTACATGGGAGGACAGAGTCTGTCTGAGCAGCAGTGGCAGTACATACAGAACCTGGGCAGAGAGCTCACGACCTCCTTAAGAGATGTCACGTGAGTTCCCAACAAATTCTATGGAAGAGCAAATTTAATGATAACACTAGATCCAATATGCCCGAGATGGTGAATGGACCTAAGCTTAGAAATGACCGTATATTTTGTATTTTTTTCAGGGCTGTATTTGCTCCATCTTGCCTCTCCCACACAGTGCTGACTAGAAGGTAAAAATGGATATGTGACTCATGTGGCGGTAATACACTCTTACACTTGCCACTCTTGTCTATTCCAGTAGCCATCTTTACCTACTGAGCTTATGCTGCTGTTTCTGCTCACTCGTTCATCACGCCACATTCTTCATGTCACCAAATGCTATTTCACACTTTCACTAACCCCCCGGTAGCACCCCGTGAACACACTTATTCTTTTCCTGCACACATGGACATTGATAGGTCAGGGCAGTCTTAGCTACGTTTACATAGTCAGACCAAATTATAATTGGTGCTTGTGCAGTGACTCTGCTGTGATGTAACCCTTGTTGCACCCAGACTATGAGACAAGAGTGTCTGAGCGAATAGCAGACCAAGACATGGCTGAAACATACTTTCCTGCCAGGTATTCTGCTAAACTCTGCTAGCCTCTCCCTCTTTATTTCTCGCCCCTGACATATCTGTCTTGTTGTTCCTCCAGCAACTGGATGACTTTCCAAATCCGAGGTACTTCTCTGCCGCGGGCCCTGCACTGTTGGGACAGGAGCCTGGAGGCAACGCGCAACAACAGGACTCCAGCCAAAGGTTGTCCTTTTCACCTGGTCGACACCTGCCAGTGGCCCCAGTGCAACCCCACTTGCCCGGCCTTGGTGGACCAGGCCACCCAGCAGGAGCTTACCCTGCTCCAGATGCTAGTAGCCTTGGGCCTTGACCTCCAGAGGCTGGGCTTGGATCCCCAGGGAGATGCAGATTCTCCTGCCACAATGGTCATTAACGGTGGCTAAGTGTATGAATGGAAAGCACCTCCAGAGAAAGCCTGACAAAGGCTTAACAGAGGGAATTTTTTGAAATTTAAATGTAACCATAGAAATAGTACAGAAATCGGGTTACTACGTCTTGTGCTGCTCAGCCTTCCATTATGCTCCACGTGTCTGTTAAATTGGTGGCTGGTGGGTATGTCACTGTGTCTGGGTGTGAGTGGTTTGGCTCTCCCTCTACTGGACACCAGAGGAAAGAGCATTAGACCGAAACTAAAGGTGTTTCACTTGTAGTGGTGGGAGAGCTTTAGATTTTAGCAGTTGGTTGGACATACTGTACCATCTACAGCTCACTGTCATCCTAATCACTCAACATGAAAATTCAACTTCAGAGCATGGTAGTAGAGTTGATAAAGAGGCTCCTGCAAGAAGCCAGGGGCACAAACATGTTGCTTGGACAGGAAAGAAACATACGTACATCATATGCTGCAGTTGTTATGTTTAAATTTGCTCTAGATATAGGTTAATTTATTAGCATTGTACACAACAGTCATACTTGTCATATGATTGAAATTTTTTAAGGATGGGATGATTCTGATTCTCACACAACAAATTCAGAGCACTCCAAAAGTGCACTCACAGTGATAAAGATAAATACATAAATCTTTTGCACACATATAAAGACAGCTAGTTGTATGTATGCGCATGTGGGATCATTGATATCGGCAGGAGATCATCTCAGAGAGAGTAGATCACACTACAGACATAATTTCTTCTCATGTATAGAAAATATATAAAACATAAATATATTAAAACATAATATATATATCCTTTCATTTAACTTATTTACTTACAAAAGAAGAAAGATCCATAAAAAACAACAACAACCGTGGTTATTCACCACTCCACTGTTGGGATCATGTGTATCCAGTGATATGCAAAGACATAATACAGACTTTGTATTGCAAATCTTTATTGTCAACATTTAAAACCAACCTTTTTCATGTCATGCTACATTTACGGTGTGTTTTAATTTCTTCTAGGTACTGTATAATGATCATATGATAAGCATTTGACAATAATGTACCTGCTGGTAATAAGCACCAGACTGAATTGTTACACATCTTGAAACAGGGAATAAAATATTACCTGTCCCTAATATTGTGAAGTCTGCATTTTTTTTCATGCTTCACCCAAGTCTGGTTGGTCATTTTCTTGGCATTTTCAACTATAAAACAATAATGTGCTTGTGATTTTTCTTAGTTTGTGTAAATTGAACTATATCAAGGACATAAATACGACTGTTGTAAAGTGTGAAAAGAAGTGCACATGCTCCTAAAAGGGTTTGCATAGTATGCATTTCAGATTACACAAATGTACAGAGCCCACTGGGATCATCATGTCTCTAAGAGCCAATCAAGCAAATCTGAGAGCAGCAGTAACAACCGGGATAAGTTGTGAGATGTTTCATGCCCACTTCATGAACTTCAAGACCTCTTCTGTTTACTGAGCCAGGGCAGTGCAGAAACTGTGTTTTTTTGAAAATTGCACAGCCCTAATCTACAATTAACTTTCCGAAAAAATCATCTCATGACACTCATCTCGCCCACCTTCCTTCACGCCCAAACCACACTGGTCATTTCCTCCTGTTGTTGCACTAAAAATGTGTTACATAAGCAGAAAAGTCTGGGCTTTGTTGTTGACTATGCTGAAAATTACCTTGCCTTCCAAATGTTCTATTTAATGTGCACCTTCAGCAAATGTGAACATTGATTGCTCTAACCAAGCCACATTACCCTTGTCAGGAATGCACATATGAGGCGCTTTTGTTTTGGTTTCTAACAAATCCACCAAATACTTATGGCTGAGCCAAATGCATCAGTAGGGTTAGAATTGTATACATTACATTTCCTTTAGCTGACGCTTTTATTCAAAGTGACTTACAATTAGTGCTTTCAACCCCTAAGGGGAAATAACCCTCTAGGTTTATTTTTAGTTTGCGGCGGAAGATGTGTAAACTTTCTGATGTCCGGATGTCGATGCAGTATACAGTATTACACTTCCTCAGCCCTGCTTTAAATATGACTCATGGTTTCTGAAGATCCAGCATGGAGTGCACATCTGGTTGTGAAATCATGGTTCTTATAATGTGGCTGAATAGATCAGAGTATTTCACTAGAGATGTATTGTATATGCAATAAACCCTCTTGGATTAAATAAATAAATATAAAAATAATAAATAAAATATATTTCAAAGCCACGAGCCACATTACTGAAAATAATAACATGCAAATCATCTCTGTATCATTTTTACAACGTAGTGGAGGATGTATTCAAACATTTCACTTAAGTAAAAGTACAAATAAATACACAAAAATCTTCACAAGTAAATGTACCACATTCATTCCATAATATCACTATAGTATTAAGAAGTAATTCCTGAGTATAGTCTATTCCATAATGCCCCTTAAGGCCAAATGTATTGATGGTGGTTCTGTAGATGTATCTGCCTGCTCTGATTGGATCAGTGAACCAACGCCCCCAATCAATTGATTACATTTAGAAGTATATATAAAAAAAAAAAAATGTCAACAGGTAACTCAATACAAATTAAACAGATATTTGGTGAAATATGTAGTTGATTAAAAGTGAAAATGACCTTTAAATAAATGTACTTAAGTACATAAGCACCGCAACTAGGTAAATGTAATTGGCTACATCTCATCACTGGGACACTATACGATACAGTATTTTCACAACGGTGTGGCTCATCTTCGCTTGAGTCCATCTTGGATTTTTTTCCCATATTGCATTGCGGCTTTTTTCTACTTCCTCTTTCCGCCATATTGCAGAACCGGTAAGATGTCTTTCTCCGCCGTCACCTTCAATCTTTCACGTATCGGAGGCATCTGAAGGTTAAAAATGCAATCGATGTGATCACGTTGTAGCGAAAGAGCAGATGAATGATTTGAGACGAATATTGTCTCGATGGGTGAAGGTAGACAATCACAGCCGGGCTTCGAAGTTCCTCCCCATCGCTGTGTCCGGCCCTGGGAGGCTGCCCTCAATGCGCCCGCACTGAGCTGCTAGCTTAGCGGCCACACACGTCTGTTTTCCCCGCTAACACACTTCGAGTACCCGGCCTGTAATGTGTGTGTCTGTCTGAGCGGAGCACATGTGGTTCTCCTCCGGCTCTGAGCTCTCTGTGGCCGGTAGAGCTCCACTTCGCTCCCCGGGTCGCGGAGGCTAGTTAGCCGCTGTGCCTGCTCATGAAGGACCATGCTGTGATGGGAGACTCGTGTTGCTTGTTCACCGGGACCGAGGTGGAAGCGGCGCTGCCCGCTGGGTGTAAATGTCCGCACACGGCTCCCATACCCGGTCCAATGTAGTTTAGCCAAGTTGCTATTGCTCGTTTGTAATACACGAAAGCGTTGCTACTTGCTAAACGCTAGCCAAGTTGTGCTAGCTGGACACAACGAGCCACAACTCGCACGCCTTCACAGGCTCCTTGTTGTTAATGGTTGTTTTATGTGGGCCCCACTCAGTGCTTAAACAGTGTTCCTATATTTATGACTATTATTTGGAAGCGTAGTAACAGATTTAAGCTCTCCACAGTGGGTATGAGGAAACTGGGGAAAGTAATGGAAAGTCAGGCACATGTTTGTCAGTGTATGTTAATGATCGCACCCCCTCAAACCAGGTCTTTGTCTCTGTGTCCACAGGCATCATGGTGCGCATGAACGTTCTCGCAGATGCTCTGAAATGCATCAACAATGCAGAGAAGCGTGGGAAACGCCAGGTCCTCATCAGGCCCTGCTCCAAGGTTATTGTGCGCTTCCTCACCGTCATGATGAAGCACGGTGAGTTGCTGCCACTTGTCTAGTTTGGCTGGGTGTGAAACATTCTGTTAACAGTGTTATTTGCATATGTGCTTGCATGCAGTCGCCATGAGCTGGGTCAGCATGTCACTAGCTAAAAGTTAAATTAAGTCCAAAGTGTGTTTATCTAATGTTGATGTTGTCCCCCCCCCAGGTTACATTGGCGAGTTTGAGATCATTGACGATCACCGAGCAGGCAAAATTGTCGTCAATCTCACTGGCAGGCTGAACAAGGTAAAGTTTAATTTCTGGTTCAAACTTCCACACTTTTAACTATTTAAATGAACATTTGCTCTCTACATGTTGTGAGGTGTTGACCTTATGGTGAACATGATGTACTTTGTAAAGAGCTTCTGGTCTGTCTGCTCAGTTCTGCTGAGTTAAGGTACGGTCACACATGTGAGCATGCAGGCGAGTTAGCCAAACTTGATCATCACACGAAGCCATGGGGATTTGCTTCGCCATCAGAAGCAAATTTTAATCCCCCCATCGCTCACACAGATTGCAAGTGAACCTGAGGCGAACATTTTCCATAGATACATTTGCCCATGTGTGACCAGGACCTTACTCTTCCAAATGTCTCTAGATATAGAATCTGAATTTATATATCAAATTGCTTCTATTTATTTTTTTCCTGTTTTGAGAAGTGGTGAATTCGTTAATACTCTCAATGAGCTGTTGGGAATATCAAAGTTATCACACATGGTAGATCTAATAGTATTCAAACCAAGCTGTGTATCTGCTTTTGTTTATTTTAATGTTAACCAGTGTTTTTCTTAATTTTTCAGTGTGGTGTGATCAGTCCTCGTTTTGATCTCCAGCTCAAGGACCTGGAGAAGTGGCAGAACAACCTGCTGCCCTCCAGACAGTTTGGGTGAGAATCCCACACAGACTATTGCAGAGCCTTTCAACTACAATGCACACGAGTGAAGCTTGCTGGCAGAGGAGCCCCCAATGGTCCCCAGTCTTACTGTAGTTATCAACTTACTTGTCTCTCCTGATCTGAGATTGGTTGAATTGTTTTAACATCAAGTTCATCATCGAGTTAAATGGAAAGGAAATGAGTTGAAAATCTCTATAGGCCCATTTGTCTTACTTTTGAAATTACTATTGGCATTGGTGTTACGCTGGTCGGGGCTTAATGTGTTAAACAAAATATATTATTTTGATCAGTGGTTGAGTCATTATTAGTTTTGAAGGACGAGGAGGAGACCTCTTTGTCATTAAGGTGAATCGTACATGAGAATCTTCGCCCCAAAGAACTAAGTACCACTGCTCTGCAGATGCAGTTCTATTGAACTTCTGAAGAGTTTTGGGTGAAGAAACTTTATATTGTGAAGTAAAGTGAAAAATGGTCGGTGGATGGTTCCTGTTGAGTTTCAATTGAATTTTCACTGGTACAGCAGGGTGACAACAGAATTAATTGTTTGAGGGCTTTTTTTCAGCACTTTATACGGTGCAGTCTTTGTTTTATTGGAGGATGTAGCAGTCAAGGCAATGAGCTTGTCTCCATCTCATATTGAGGTTAGCATTAGGGCCTGGTCCCACATGCATGTATTTCTCAGTGGTGCACCATTGTTTCCTGTTAATTTCCAATCTGGACGAGCAAGAGGGCAAATGAAACATTTGATTCCTATGGTGAGGAAATGCAGCGATGCCCTTTTTCTCATAGGTTTAAAATGTATTTGTGTTCTCAAATAATATCCAAGAACACGTGGATTTGATCACTGCTGGCTGCCTCACAGCTTTGTTTACTGAAGCTGTTTTCAGGCAATACCATTGGGTAAAATCTGGCGAATTGTCTGCTGACTTTAACCGTAGTTCGCATTTCACGCATGCAAAACACGGCGGCAGGTTTTCTGCACATAACAGCATCAAATCCTCTGCGTTTTTCAGTAGAGTTGCAGCAGCCGGTTGCAGCAGACGTAAACAGGAAACATGTTGACTCCGCTGTGGGGAGCATGTGTACAGCACACCCATCACCGTGTCTGCTCTTATCACCAAAATCTCTGTAGACATCTTCGACTGTGTCTTCTACGTGTGTGGCACCGCTTTTTCACTGGGAGATATTTGTTTTCTTTTTCATTTTTGCGTCTGTCGCGTGTTAATAGCGTCATCAACCCCCCCCGCACACCTTCGCAGTGATCCAGCGGGGATCCTCTGCTGAGTTCACACATAGATTTTTCCTTGATTTCGACAGACCTAATACTATGTGGTCAGGCAGAGAGTTCTCAGAAACTGTGGTGCGTCCCACTCTGATATATGCAAATACGCGTTCTCTTGAGAAAATTGGGAGGAACTGTAGAGTGCAGTGCATGTCTGAAAGCAGCTTGAGTCACCTGTAGCTTGCATCGATATAGTGAAATGTAGTACTTTCAAAGCTACACCAGTTGGTTTTGATTTGTCTTCTCCCACCACACTTACAATGCCCTCTGTCTGTTAATGCTATCTTGAGCACTGATGGATCCTTATTGTATTAAACATGGACTTTTCTTTCCACAGATACATTGTGCTGACCACCTCGGCTGGCATCATGGACCATGAAGAGGCCAGACGGAAACACACAGGAGGCAAAATCCTTGGATTCTTTTTCTAAAATGTAAAGAACTGCAAATAAAAAACCAACCAAGAGGAAGCTGGTGTTCTGCTGTTATTTCATTTGTCTGTACTCTGTAGAGAAATGGTTTTCTTTAGCGCTGCAGCTTTAATCAGATCCTTCAGAGCAGACAAATCGGGGTGTTGGTATTGTTTGATAAGAACTTGACAGTTAAACTTGCAACATCATTTGATTCTGGCCCTAAACTCAAGAGGGTGAGACAAATGTAAACTCATACACAACATGAGTGTAATTGGCAATATGAAAATTCAATTTCATATCATTAGGAACTTAAGAACAGGGAAACTGCTCTTCTTACTAATTTCCTTTGGCTGTGCAACAGTTTGATCAAATCTTAGGCCACAAATGGAATCATGTCTGCACACAACTTTATTAGAAAACCTCTACACTGGCTTATTCATGCAATTGTTAGGTCAGTCTATGTTGCTGCAATGCTAAACCATACAGGTCAGGAGCTTCAGTTACTGACATCAAACTTTAGAGTGTGGCATGATAGAACTTCTGATCTGGAGCTTTAAAAGGAAAAACTACTGAGAAATCAGAAGGGTGTGAACAAAAACTAGTGAGAAGCAGATGTGTGAAAGGTTTGATCATATATTCAGTAAATATATCTTTAAAGGATCACCCAGAATCTTAAGACTCATAAAATATTAGAATTTGTCACAAAACATGACAATTGTTCACACTTGTCCCTTAATGTTTTTGGGTAGGATTTAATTATATTGAAATTTAACGTACTGTAATAATGGTTCTTTCTCAATATTTATAAAACAAGTGTTCTGATCAGATTTTAACTTTGTAAACTCGGCTTCTGTGGGAAAGCTCTGTCTTTAGTTTGAGATAATGTAGTTTGTCAAGGGTTTGGCTCTTATCGGCTACTTCACCTTATCTTCCGTTATGGGAAACCTAAATTATTCTGGAACTCCAATATGCCTTTGTATCTCGTACTTAAATTTAACCTGCAGATACCCGGCCAAGACTGAATGGTGTGATGAAGGGGGTTGGATGAGTTCATCTGTGGTCACTGTTTCTCACCTGATGTAAACACTCAGCAGGAATAAGACTTGAGACTTTATCCACCTGTTATTCCTCAGGTAAAACAAGGTGGATACACTCAGCTGTTTCTGTGTAAGACTGAAAGCCTGATAATACGGTTATCAGTCAACCACTAACAGCAGCAAACAAGGTACACACGTGGATGACTTGTGACCAGGCCACACCCCTCTGAGGACTGTATCTTTAAACACATCAGACCTGACGATGAACACAACTTGTGCTCTAACCCCAAACAAACCTCAAATAAGCACACATCCATGTTGTGGCTGTGGCCCCCAGTGACTGTTAAAAGCCGCCACATCTCTGCTACATGGCTGGCAGCTTGTATTGAGCGCCGGGCGTTCTGCCCCTGCAATCCTCTCATCGCTGTGACCTTTCCTGGGCTCCTCTGCGTATTTTAGTCGGCGTCCCCGTCCTCTCTGGAGCCCGGCGGCTGACCTTGCCTCAGACCCTGAAGAGCCGGGGAGGCAACAGCCCCGCTAATGCAATAGCTCTGTCCAAGTGCTCCTTGTGGGCCGTGCAGACAGGCTGATTGCCTCTCTCATGGCTTCACAGCACTTAAGCGCTTCCTTGTAAAGGGAGAAACAAACTCTTTTGCCGTTGCTGTTTTTAAAGAGCAGGGACTGCAGCCGGGACGCAGAGCTCTCTCGTTCGGCCTCTGTTGCTCTGTTAGCACTGTGCCTGTTGACATTTAGAGCAAATGGATGCAGCTGTATTGGCTGCAGGGAATAAATCCGTTATTTAGGTTGCTTGTAAACAGTTTGATACTTCTTATTTTTAAAGGGTAGATGCTATAGTGTTTCAGAAAAGTCTACAGATGTCTGCACATCTTGATGAAAACTAGGTGCTGGACAGAAGGGACACAAACCAGAAGAGGAGACATGTCTGCACATCAGCCGATACTCCCACAATTTATTTTGAAATGTACCTCCCAGGAATATTTGGTCTTCTGAGATGCTTTGGTGTGAAAGAGCTGCTTTGTTGCTCAGAGACTCAAAGAGGCTGTGGTGAAAGTCGACCAAAGAGCAACTTGCAGGCACTGACCATACAGTGAGTTCCACATCTGTCAGGAAGCCGGACTACATCTGTCTCTTCTGTCTTTTGCTAAACTTTTCTAATGAAGCACTAATAGTACAGGTCCTGGGGAAGATTTGTATGCGCTTCATTTAGTGGAGAATATCTCAACTGTTATAGACTAATATGACCCCACTGAACAACGTGGGATGTGTGCCAAAATCTCTATCCGGGATGAAAGTCCTGAAAACAGGTGACACTATTATCACACTACAGGTGAAGGGGACTTTTTTTTTCACCTTTATATATATCCTCATCAATTTCTACCAGATTGATGTTCATATTAAGAGAAATACTTTTTGTATTACACTTTGTCTAAAACATAATATTAAAATATTCAAATGAGGCGATATCTCATTATATATGCGTACATAAACCCTTGAAGCTAAAGATTTTCTGAGGTGATCACAATTTTCACATTGTGTCAGCGGCGAGTGCTACTCCATTCCCTCGGCTCAACGTCACACACGAGGAAGCTGATGACAGGATGATGTTCCATGTGCAGGACATTTTAAGTCACCGTACAGGATCTACATCACTGACACTGTCATCGGGTGACACAGATGTCTTTGTGTGCCTTTTATACCACATAAGAGTCAATTGGAGAAGTCTTGGCCTCCAAGAGCTCTGGCTGTTCCGCAACTCAGGAGTGAAAAGATCAATATTACCACTTCATGATATCTGCAAAGCGCTGGGAGACGAACTCACACAGTGACTCCCAGCACTACATGCGCGACTGGGTGTGATACAACCAGCAAAATTTCAACTAAACTTGCAGCTCAGAACACTGTCCGCAAACCAGGCAACTCTTCTCTGATTCTCAATTTCAACTGTCCACAGCTAACAGAGAGTGCAATACAAATGGCAGAAACATTCTTGGTCAAGTGTCTCAAACCATCAACAGACATGGAGACATTTGACCACCTGCGCATTGCTGCGTTCGATAGTAATGTCCTCAAGATGGACTTTGAGAGGACTGCTTGCACCTCAACTAATGCAAGAAAACATATACAAAGAGCCTATTATCAACAGCAGCTTTGGGTCCGAGCACCATTTACAGACGCCACCTCAATCTTAAATGCAGATGCTTATGGTTTTGTAAGAAAGGGCAGTTTATTAGTCCCTGAGATTGTAATCTCAAAACCTGAAGGTTTGCCAGATCCCTGCTCATGTGGCAAGTGTGCACACAAGAATGGATGTCCCTGTCGGGTAGCTGGTATCCGTTGTTGCAAGTACTGCAAATGCAAGAGAGGCAGTAGTTGTAAAAAATCCTATCACTAAATGAGCTCTCATTATCATCCCCATACCTGGACTCCTACCAGTACCTGGACCTGAAGTGTTACCTTGCAACAGGGAATAAACCTGCTGTTTTGTATTTTTCACTTTAAGTTAACGTTCCAATGATAACAGCAACACACACACAGCATCCACCCTGGACATCTACAGAGACACAATTAGAAATATCAAACCAGAATTCCTTCACTTTAAACATTGTGATCACCTAAGAAAATCTGTAGCTTCAAGAGCTTATATGTACGTATATTTAATGAGATATTGCCTAATTTGCATATATTATTTAATTTTTGAGACAAAGTGTAATACAAAAAGTATTTCTCTTAATATGAACATTAATCTGGTAGAAATTGATGAGGTTATCTATAAAGGAAAAGTGATAATAGTGTCACCTATAGTGGTCATTTTCAGGACTTTCATCCCAGATAGAGATTTTGGCACACATCCCACGTTGTTCAATGGGGTCATATTAGTCTATAGCAGTTGAGATATTCTCCGCTAAATGAAGCGCATACAAATCTTCCCCAGAACCTAGACTATAAGGGCTTCAGAAAAGATATGACCTGAAAAGCTGTCAGACTACAGAAGGAAAATAAAATACTCCCCTGTAGAGAAACATGAGAAAATCGGGTTTTGGAACAAATTTCTTGTAGTGAGCTAACACTAACCCTAGTGGCATTAATGCATTATAAGATTAGTAAGAATTCTGTTTCCGTATCACTCAACTATGTGTTAAATATCTGTATCTAATCGATCTGATCTATTTTAACGACAATAAGCACTCACATATGAGCTAGTTTTAAAACGTCTGACTAACTAATGATGACATTTTACAAAGTAAGGAGCGGGAAGATGAAATTATAAATGTTCTGTACTTATATAGCCCTTTTCTAGTCTTGAGGTCCACTCAAAGCACTTTACAGTACAGTTAATTGCCATTCAACCATTCACACACACATTCATACAGTGCATCTATTGGCAGCACTTTTTTCCTATGAGGGGCAATCCGGGTTTCAGCATGTTGCCGGAGGACACTTTGGCACGCAGATGAGGAAGACCAGATGGGGATCGAACCACGGACCTTCTGGTTAGAGGACGACTGTTAACCAGACCGTGAAAAGAAAAGTGAAAAAAATTTCCTGGATCCGCCCCAAGATTCAGATCTGCACCAAATGTAATTTCTTCCCTGATCCCTATCACACCCTTCCACCAAGTTTCATATGTATCGGTTGGTTAGAATCTGTTTCCTGGTTTTGTTTTGGTATCTACAATTGAAGCAGCTTTGTTTTCCAGGACATCTTAACAGGTCATGTCATCATTATGAATCCAATATTCATCTGACTGTCAATGTTTAATATTTAACACATTCCTCCATCTTTCATGAACACACTTTAGATGGAGTTATGCAGTATAAACACAGCTGGAGCAGTGAGCAGGGAATACTGCTCTGGCTGGAGGAGGGAAACACCTGAAGTCTGATCCACTTGCGAGGCCTCCCTCACTGTTTGTGCCTCAGTGATGGAGTGTGTTTGAAGACAGTGTGCGTCACTGTAACATCCCAGGGTCGCGGTCCACACTCCCGCCAGCCTCCAACACGTTCCTCCAGCCCTCACCATCTGTCAGCTGGATCCCTCCGTTACCCCTGAAGGGTTTTAAAGCACAACTGTGGTGGAGACGAGGAGGCGTGCGGCTCACCAAACAAACAGAATACATTAATACGGAAACAAAAAGCCTGCTGTTTGGCCCGCTTTGATAGAGAGAGAGAGCGCCAGGAGCAGGGGGAGCAAGAGAGCAACGGGGGCGTGCCTCTGCGCGCCTTTGTCGAACGAGTTAGTCAAAAAATATTGTACTTATGAAAACGTGATGACACATGATGACATGTTCATGTGTTGAATGACCAACACACACAAAACCATTTAGCATGTAATGGCACTTCCCTTCTACATGTTGGTCTGACCTTCTGACCTGCACCTGCAGCAGCCTTCAGGACCAACTTCCAGCCTGGCCACCAGATTGACCTTTGATAGTTTTATTCGTTTTTTTGTTCTTGTGTACCTTTATTTAGAACTGTAAAACCCCAAAAGATGGGCCCCCACCTTGTCCCGAACCTATACCTGAAGCTAAGCTTATCTTAAACCTTACCTTAACCCTAACCTTAACCTTAACCTTAACCTTAACCTTAACCTTAACCTTAACCTTAACCTTAACCTTACCTTACCTTAACCTTAACCTTAACCTTAACCTTAATCCTAACCCTAACCTTAACGTCGGGTGATTTTTACCCGAGCGAGTGTGGTCATGGGATTTTAATTGTGTTGCTGCTGTCTGAGTGGCGTGGTCCTTGGGTAGCTTCAGTCTATTCACTTACGTCATAGAAGGTCGGCTAGTTTCCCTGCTCCCATCCCTGTTTTTTTCAATAAGCACGTGTTCGGGTTATTTTCCCCCGTTAGTGATAGAGGGTAAAATATTTGTGCCTTCATCGGATATGTCCCATGAACTGCTGGACCGAAGAACAAGTTCCCAGCTCCGTTAGTTGTTTTTTTTGGAATTAGTCTTTAACAACTCCCTAATTTTTGTCACATTTTAGAGCCTTTTTATAAGGTCCCCCCATGATACCTTTTTTTCGTTTGTATAGGGGGAAATAAAAGAAGAGTACTTCAAATTGCCATGTATTGTTGTACATTCATATATTTTGATGAGAAGGTATATTATATCGGGTAAAATGTACCCGACGTTAGTGATGGTGTTACTAATTTACGTTAGTGTTCTAGGGTTAAACTTTACCTGTCCATCTTAACCTAATTGTTATGTAGCCAATCAAAACTTTTCATTTCCAACCCAGGAGCATTTCCAGTGTGAGTCAGGTTTTAAACACAATCACACATGTAGTGTAGACTGTTACATTTACAATAATGTAACCACATTTTTGCCCAATTTAAAACGCTAGGCAACAACACTGAACATTATTGTCTCATCCATTCTTCCCCTTTCTCTCTCTGCTATAAGTGCATCACTTGACTGTATGTAATCAGGATATGGGTGAAATTACCCTTTAAAAAGGGTCCACAGTGATATGGATTGAAATGTTCTTTTTCATTTTTCCTGAGGTAATACTCTCAGCTCTGGTCACTTGTAACACATACTTTGTTATGTGTTTCCCTGGTGTCGAGACAGCACCACTCCATTATCCACATTGATCTGCGTTGTGCCTGCTAACCCCTTGTCATTCTGCAGACAAAATCTCCATCGCCTGGAGTAATTCTCTTTGGTGAAAAATGAGCGCCCTGTGAAATGACTTGTCCTCTCCTGGGGATCTTTCCCAGTGTGCTGGTGATGGAGCTCGAGTGGAGCAATTGAATTTTGCAAATTCCTGGCAGGAGGAAAACATTTGGCAGTTGATACCGAGGTCCTCGTGCAAACATCCCACCCACTATCGTATAAAACTGAGGGCCTATCGCGGGAGTCCAGAAAGTTATTAGTCCTTTGCTATGGCATCACTTTACATACTAGCTGCTCTAAATACCAGCTCTCCTTTCTGCTTCCTCTGTCCTTACGGTTCCTCTGGCGAACACTTGAGGGCAGTAGAAACACGTCTTTGTGTGGGGTTTCCTTCTCTTCAGCTCCCGGACCTCATACTGCATTCAGGCTGGTTGGCGAGCAGCAAGACTAATTAGGGCCCGAGCACCGAACCGGTGGGAGGCCCTATTGAAATTGAAAGGATTATTCTTATTATGAGGGCCCGAGCACCGAATGGTGAGAGGCCCTATTGAAATTGTAATGATTATTATTAGGGCCTGAGCACCGACGGTGGGAGGCCCTATTGTATTTCAAAGGGTTTGTGTTTCCCTTTTGGGCTTTTTCAGGGCCTAGACATGCTCAAATTCTTACCAAACTTTGTAGGAAATTCAAAACCCTAAAAAGTAATTGTATTCTGGAGTAATTTGAAATGGGCGTGGCAAAATGGCTCAACAGCGCCATCTAAGGAAAAGCCCCTCAGGTAGCTTTCACCGATCTTCTCATAAATCGTAGCCCAGGAGTATCTTGACTAGACTAGAGGTGCAGTGGGAAAACAGGAAGCTCGCGCTTTTGGATTTAGTGGCCATTTTGGCTGTTTTCTAAATTTTTTCTTTGACGTACTTGTCCCATGTTTTTCATCAGATCAATTTCATATGGACATGAGTGTCATCACAACAAGATAGAGATATAAACTACCTTGAATTTCGAGTTTTCATCACACCGTGTGATCGTGGCATGGCGCTACACAGAAATTATGAATTAAAATCACAGCACCCCCTGCTTGCTACAGGAAGTGACATGTTTTATACTTTGATGAACTGCTCCTGGGTGCAAAACAGCTCAGTCAACTCATTGGATCATTGTCCGAATTGTGACATTTCCTCAAACCGTGTAAACATTGATGTGCGGCGACTGATCAACTTTGCCGCACATCAATGACAACATTGTCTTCTTTGGCGAAGGACACGATGTTATCATAACTCCACTCTGTATTGTCCTATCACCACCAAACGTCTGTCTCATTATCAGAGACGCCTGAACAGCTCTATGTGTCATTATTTCCTCAGTGTCATAGCGCCACCTACTGATTTGCCATGAAACAGGAAGTACTTTGTAAATCCACTCTGAATTATCCAACCGGTTCAGAACTACTGACCTATGATCACAATCGTGACCTGAACACATCCATATATTTATATTAGTTCAGGGTCATAGCGCCACCTACTGATCAGTGTGAAAATTAAGTTATAACAATTAATAATTAAGTTGTCCAATTGACACAAAATTGCTAATGCTACATCAGAGCCCCTACTTGTTCAGATATATTAGTCTGTACTTAATAATAGTGATGTAATACAGGAAGTAACCGGGCTGGTTGGCGAGCAGCAAGACTAATAATGATTGATTCGGAGATAACAGAATTAATATTGGAATAGCAGCAAAATTGTAAAATGCAGATTCATTCAAAAGAAAGATATTTATTTTTACCCAGCTACACACTGTCTTCTGCCACCATAAATCACCTAGAGGGTCACAGAGAAATGAGGGCGAAAAACACAGACGAATGGAAAACTGAAAGGGGATATGTAAAAGTGATTTGAAGCTATATATGTTTAAGTTTTAGCTTGTACACGTATAAATTGAATAAAGCTTTATGATTTAAACACATCGTCTGAAACAAACAGTTGGAAATCAAACCTGGTTCATTTTATAAGAGTTATTTGAAAAAGAAAACACATTCAAATTTTTGCTTAATGCATGTAGATTTTACAGAGACTTTATATGTAAATGTTTAGAGCAAAAATCTGAACTCATATCAAATATTCACACATAGAAGAGCGCTGAATTTAAAGGCAAAAGAGCTTAGAGAAAACGATAATGATGAAGTTTTCCTTCATATAAAATGTTCACACACTCCATATAAATATGATTAAATGCATAATCACAAATTTGTAAATTAATATTTACATAAATGTATCGACAGCTGGGATTTTTGTAATCTAATATTTAATCATAATTACTTATTTATTGCTTTTATGAAAAGTTAATTTTCTGAGTCATAACTTTACATTTGCTCTGCTCTCATTTGTTTATCAGATTTTTGCTCGGCAAGCTCTTACATCATAAGTGCAGGTGCTTGCATTTCGCTGCACATTTAGTCTCCTAAAGGCAACTCATCATTTTTTCGTGAAAATTGGACAAAACAGAGGAATCGTTTCAACTTTAATCAGCACCATCCTCCCTTGCATAAACCTGCATTAATGACATTCAGGGAAAGTAGAAAAAAACCAGACAGAAAATAAACTGTTGCATCAGTGAAAACAACAGGAACAACAAGTGATTTCATTTTACGAGGTTGCACATGTAGTCTCAGGGAAGGCTGCTTCTGCAACAACACAAACACGTCTTGTTTGTTACCGTGCTGGTGTTGCATGAGATCATATTCTGCATTGCAGCAGCCATGTGATTTATTCCACCACCCAGCACAGCTCCAACACAACCCATATCTACAAAGAGCCGAGGAAATTCTGAAATAAATGGTGACCAGCTGAGAGAAAGATATGAAAATGTATATTTTGTAAAGAGAGAGAGAGAAAGAGGGAGTAAGAGAGAGGAAGAACTGGTGTCCCCGCCCCAGTACAAATGAATTCACACACTCCAAGGAGAAATAGAGGGCTGTGCATTGTCATATGGTCATTTCCCTGATACACTTATCTCGTGTTTTTCACTCTCTGTCCTATCTCAGTCTGTATTATTTACTACAGGACGAAGCAGGGAGGTAGGACTGGTGCTGGTGTGTTCACAGTGTGCAGGAGTCTGGTGTGCATATGATGAATGAGATAGTTAGGGAAGCGTTGAATTTATGGTCGTGAACGCAGCCATCCATTCTACCCTGCAGTCCCAGGCTGTCCCCAAGGGCACCGTGCTTCTTGGGGTCCCATCTTATAGGTGGCTTACAGGGGGGGGTCCCACCGCCGCCACTGCTGCTGCTGCCGTGGATCCATCCTCCACCCTTCACTACGTGTTAAGCAATGGTTAATTAGCAGGCAATGAACGCAAGCTGTTAATGCACATATAATAACCACAAGGCCAAGAGGTGCCAGCGACAGGCCGCTGTTATTAATTAGGCCTCTCATTTGTCCGCTATAGATCACCTTGAGCACTATGGTGCAGTTCGGCTTCTTATGTGGATGATGAACGGTGCGGCCCACAGTAAATCACAGAGGAAGAACCAATTACTGTTCAGGCTTGAATAATTAATGATGAAAGTAATAATAGTTCATGTAAAATCGTCATTTCACATCACATTTTACTGAATCTAATAAGTTAATCCAAACTAAATAGCTAAATTGACTGAATATGTTGATGGATATTTTGCCGTCCAAAAGGATCCATATGAACGTTCTCCGATCGGACACTCTTTGGAAGAACCCCCCCCCCCCTTCAAAAAACACCATTACAGTCAGGATGTTTGATCTGTTGCTGCCTGGTTGAGGAAAGAGACAGATTGTGGTTAAGGGTTAAAACCAGACTGAGAGTTTGCTGCTCTCGAGGCTGCCGGGCACAGTTGTGCTTTAAGCCATGTGCTAATGTCACCACGCTAACATGCTTTAAATGTTAACACGCTGATGCTTAGCAGGAATAACATTTACCATGTCATTACCATTACCGTGTCATCTACCTCTCGCTTCTGCTGAGTGTGACGGCATTTCCCTTTGGACCAAAGTGTAATGTAATATTTAATTATGGCAGTGAGTGTCTTTATTCTTCTTTATTGTGAAGAGGGCCAAAGCATCTGAGTGAGCAAATTCTCCATCATATTTGTACCTTTTTTTTTTTCTGATGATGATTATGCTGGATGAGCTTTCCAAGCTTTTATCTCTCTTGTCACCACTTTCTTCACAGCTCACATTGTGGAGCACATAAATATCTGCCGCATGTTTCATGGCAATCCATCAAAAATTCATCGAGATATTTCAGTCTGGACAGATCCATTGCTCTGGGGTTGGTAGAACTGGTTTCCTGTGTGAGTGTAAACAAGCTTGCTCCCAACTAAACACCCTGACCTCCTGCTGCCCTAAGCTTCACTGTGTGAAGAGATGATTAAAGCTATAGGTTGGCAATCCTGGAAAAGCCAAGCAAGAGTAAGCTGCACTTCGGAGAAATGCAACTGATACATCCCGACCCCCTCGCATCAGCTCCCACGACAAAGTTACGCCCCCAAAACACAGAAGAAGACTTTTCCTGGACTCCTTCTCTAACTTCCAACTATCGTCTCTGCTTCAGGATGTCTGTCTGTACGACTTGTGCAGAGTCTGGTCAGTGAGAGCACAGACAGTTTGTGCACAGGCAGCTCGGTTGGTGATGGGGAAAGAAAACCTGCAAATGATTGGTCAAGTTTATTTCAGTGCTGCGAGGGCCACGGCAGCAGAATCTTCCATCCATCTATTCATCAATGGCTATCAGGACGTGAAGAGGATTTCAACTAATGAGAATTACCAACCCTACCTCTAATGCAGCCAATTTTTCAGTGAGGTCAATTTCATCGGATCTGATTGCAGTGGTGTGCATTGCATCACATGTTATCGTATGGCATCGCATCTAATTGCAGCATTTGATAAAATCCACAAGAATTGGAAAATTATAATTATAATTATTATTCTTATAATCATATTTTTCCTTTGTAAAAAATGAATAATTCCACTTCCTTAAAGTCCGTAGCTTCTCCATGCATCACATACTTCACAGACATTTTCTGTGGCGTCTCCAGGCTCCCATCTGCTAACATGCGAGCCAGTTTATTATCAGCAGGTGGTGAAATATCCTCTTTAAGGCTGCGTGTTCTCGGCGCCGCAAAGCTAAAACATGTTGTCTTTCTATTATGCCCACTGAACACAGCCTTTCTTATTCTTGTCAAAGATTATGAAAATAGTTATGGAAATAAAACAGACTTTTCTAAATAGCAAAGGGTTTTATACTAAATATGTTAATGGTTTCAACGTTCCTCCAAGCAATCTGAGGATTCAGGGTCATTACAGAATAAAATCCTTACGTACAATTTTTATCTCCAAAAGCAATGATAGTCAAATTCGTTTTTAGCTTGGCATCCCTTTTTTTTTCTTTACCTCACCACCGTCTTATCTTTGCTTCAGAACAATCTGCTCTTCTCAGTTTTTTATTCTTGTCCACTCCTTTATTTAGCAACAGTTCTTGTGAAAGCTTTAACGAGAGTAGCTTCCTGTGACATTGAGTTTTGTGTTCAGGGACATGAAGCGTCTACCAGCAAGTGACAGATGCACATGAACAGAACTCCATGTTAACAGACTCTGCTGCGGAGTAAGGGTGTTGTAATTTGCACTGCTGCCAATGCCCTCTCCAGACTTTGTGTTTCAAGGGTCCCCAGGCAAAAGGGACCTGTGGGGGGGTCCTACATCAAAACAGAACCCCACATTCTCTAAAATTATTGAGCTTTTGGCGGAGATAGTGGCATTGGGCCTGGTTAATGGGGATTTATAATCATGGTATCATTGCTGTCTCCTGTACTTAGCTGATCATAGCATTTACGTGGCTTCTCTAAAAAATGTCATTGCCTGGGGCCACCCCTCAGTTTGGGACCTCAGGCAAAGTCTTGCTTCATGTAACCTGTTGCAAGAGCCGGGTCAACACTAAATGCTTTGTAAAAAGTGACATCACCTCCCAATTACATCATCCTGTTAAAACACACTTATCCATGACAGCCCAGAAACACTTTGACTTTGTATTTGAAGAACCCTGATGGTCCGAGGCCCAGTGGGACATGTGCACATGACTGGAAGCGGAAGGATATTAATGTACCAGGGCAAATGTGAATGTTTGTCGTTTATGCGTGCACGTATTTAAATAAATGTGCGTTTGAGTGTTTATGTATTTGTGTGTGTTTGTCAAAGAGAGACAGAGCAGCTGTAGGAGTCGGGGGGGCCCTCAGGCTCTAGAAGACGTCAGGCCCAGCTGGACGCCTCCAGGGGAGGTCAAGATGTGTTGACAGATTCTTGAGGCAGACGAGAGAGCAGAAGTGGCCCTGCCTTTCATCTCAAGTGGATGTGGGTGCCTGTGAAGATGGCACAACACATCACATCAGGTTTCTCTGTAATTAACACGTTTCAAGGGGATGCTGGAGGGTAGGTGTGTCAGTGAGATGACGGAAGGTGTGTGTGTGTATGTGTGTAAGTGTGTGTGTGTGTGTGTACATGCATGTGTCAAGTACAAATCACAGAAGTTATTTGCAAAAGTGTGTGAATCCAGAGAAGATGTGCATCTTTGCACCCTCCTCACTGATGCGTCATTCTGATGAGAACCAGTGCAGTGGCCGTTCTAAACGCGTCTGTTTGGAATGGGCTGTTTACTTGTTCTGTGGTGATGCCGGTGGCAGCTTTCATCCTGACAAAGTGTTCTGCAGAACACTGAAGCCTCACCACAGCTGCTGCACAAAAAGCTGTTCACTTGTTTATTCAAAGTTCAGTGAAGCTCGACTCAATACGCTGAACCCCAAACTGGAGAATCAGCTGTTCTTGCACTTGGTGGTGAACACACTGTTGTCGAGATCGACAAAGTCACTAAAGTTGATGCGTCCCGACCACAGCTTTCACCCTTTATCAAAGTTTACTTATATTGAATGTATTGTTTGTCCAAATCACAACTAATCCAAAACTGCCCTTCTTTGGACCCTTAATAATACACATGGCAGGTGGGAAGCCGATATGATGGACGGTCCTCAAGATATATGAGTCACACACAGACAGATTACTGAAAGTAGTAGATGGATACTCCTGGTATTCACGCTCACATGTTAGCATGAATCAGAAGTTGGAAGGTGGACACAGCTGCTATGTTTAAAAATAAAAAAAAATCACTTTGACTACACCGATTCCTCTCGTGCAAATATGCATTTCAAGAGACAGCCTTTGTCCGGTCACAGGGTTTCTCTCTGTTTAGGCAGCTGGGTGATGCCAGATATCATTACCCCGCCCGTCTCAGGATAACTCCATCTTTCTCTTCCCAAAATAAAGATCTCCCCACCATCGGCACCACTGGCCCTGATCACTTAGAGCCATGAAAAACCACGTCCAGGTGCAAAAGGGCAGAGGCGGCTGTGATCCAGGCAGCCATCCCACAATCTAGGTGCCTCGCTCTCCGCTTGGCAGCCTCCATATTGATTTGATTAGTTGCTAATTAAAACTTGGCAGGCTGGGCAGGGCACAAAGGAGATCGCTCAATTAGCAGGGTGTCAGAGAATCTAATTCTCTCTCTGTCACCCTCTCTCTCTCTCTCCCTCTCTCCCATCCTGGTCTATCACACATCTCCATTCTGTTTAATGAGTATAAAGGATGAGTGAAAAGGGAGGATGGAAAACTCTCTGAGGAAAGAGATTGAGCACTCTCAAGGAGCTAAAAGTATCCAGCCCTGTAATCCTTAAACTAATCTTTGCTTAAAGATGCAGTTTGTAGGTTGTAAAGAAAGCGCCGCCTGCCAGTGGACGTTTGTTCGGGCGCGTTGCCTCCAGCGCGCCTTGATGCCTGCTCCCTTCCCCTCTCCTGGCAAGACAACCAAGCAACACACAAGCTGTTGCAGTTTTAGTGGTGGCGCCTCTGGCAGAAGGAGTTATAAGCTTTAAGATGCTGCTTTTGTATCTGTCAAGTCACAGATTTACAAAGCTCTGAAGATGGGAATAGTGTTCTATAATGAAGGCACGGAGCAGCGCCTGGTGTCGATCCTGCTCATTCCACGATGACATTTGATCGTTTTTTTCTGAACTTAACATCTCGCAAAACTGCATCTTTGAGGAAACATCTGTGTTGGAATAACAAGCTGCTGCTGCAGGTCCTTTTGGGTTTGAATGTGCTCCTCGCTGAATTCAGCCTTTTATTCAAAATGACTGCCTGCCTGCTCTCTTAGATCCTTGTCTGTGTCTGTCTGCAGCACAAAGAGAGGAGGAGGAGGAGGAGGAAGAGGAGGAGGAGGAGGTAATACCATTTTTATCGGAGAGATTCCTTCAAGGCCAGAAATCTGGTCAAGATGAGGCTACAGGTTTTATCATGTGTCGGCTCTGCACAGTTTGAAATGCGTGTCCTCTCATTCAATCATTTCATAAACACCATACAGTTGAATGTATGATGCAGAGACAAGGTAAGAGGGATGGAGAACTGGGACTATTTGTTTATGTTGTTATCTGTTCGCCGCAGGAGTCTTGGCTTTTCCTGGTTCTTCTTTGCTTCCAGCGACTGCATCTCTGGTGACAGCTCCCACACGGACCCCGGCTTTTCATTTAGCTACCCCCACCCCTCCCAACCCCCCAGCTTAACAGTTCAGATACTGTCTGCGACTGTAATGTACTGTATTTCGACAAATACACACACGCACACATGAGGGCTGTCTCCTATAGCAGGAACGGCTGTAAGCATTTTCAAGATGGATACCGAGACTTTTCTTGGCTGATGTCAAATGAATAAAAGACTGAGAGCAAAGGGCAGATAGATTTTATTTATATATAAAAATAAAAAATCCTCCAACATATCTTGTTTATATAACACATAAAGTTAGTTTTGCTGACTTTGAAGCCTGCAAGGCTGCAAAATAAGAAACACTTCCCAAACTCACACCCACACACACATACAAATACGTAACAGCTCTCCTAAATGTCTGTGCTGTTAAGCCTGGCTGTCATCGTTCCTCCCGCTCCTGGCCAACAGGACAGGGCCTGCATTCATTAGTCAACTCCACACTCTTACATAATATTTACAAGCAGCAGTTTATGTGACTGCAGAGACCTGGTGCCTCCAGAGCAGCCTGGACAGGGCCCTGGCTGGAGGACAGCACGGCTCACCTCAGACCTGATTGACCGTAGCTCTGTGCGCCGCTCCTCCATTTTGCAGTGCGATCGGTGCAGCCCTAAAATGTCAGCAGTCGCCAGTTGTCGGTGCCAGCGACAATTGCTCATAGGCTGGCACTGATTAGCTTTGAATCAGCCTGAATAGCAACCTGGCCTGTGGGGTACATCGTGGGCTTTTGTGTGACGACTGGATGCACACCAGGAGGATATACCCCAGACATGCTTGGATAATGTTGACAGATTAGTCCTATTATTCACACAAAGCTACTCCTACAGATTATGTTACTGCCTTGAAGAGCTGAGAGCAATACACTGATACAATGTGGACACTGGGGTGTGAGACTGCATAAAATAAAGATTTCTCATTATTGTATCATTGTGATGAAGCTTGTATTTAATATGTTTTCAATCAGCTTCTCTCAATTGGCGATAGGTTTTCTACACCAATAATTTAGCTTGAACTGTTTTGATTATTTCATATGAGGGATTTGTCTAGTTGTGTTTTTGCTATTTTAACTGGTTTAAGGAGGACAGGGCTTAGATAAAAAGGGGATATTCTATTCTATTTTTTATTCTATTCTATTCAAACTCACCCTGTATCAGTCACTCAGGCGTCAGCATGAATGTACTTTAGGAACTGGGTACCGAAGCAGATGGCACATTTTCATTTCCATGGATGTCCCTTTGTGAGTGAATAACTTCCATTGTAATCATGTGACACATTTAAAAATAGATGTCCTATCCTCTGTGAAAGTTATGCGAATATAACACCTCTAAATACAAAGATCTTAATTCATAGACCAAGATTTTTTGCAATCACAGCTAGGTGTCTTTGAATATCTGTCTCATGATGATGGTATACAGTATGTGGGGAAGACAAGATGAGATGAGATAAGATCTAGACGAAATTGAAAATTGACACAACAGCCCAAGGAAGTAGTAGCACAAAGGGGAAATGTAATAAGAAATGGAAATAAGAATAGAAAAACAATCTATGAAAAAAAGATAGTTGAGGTTTATAAGGTTCAGGTTAGAATTAGGTATAAAGGTGAGGGCTCAGGAATGCACAATGTCAATGAGTGTCCTCACAAAGATAGACGTTAAAATATGTGTGTGAGCGTGTGTGTGTGTGTGTGTGTGTCTGCCAGGTGACAGAGAGGGATGGGGACATGGGCAGGTCCTGGTAATGAAGGACTGATAAGTCCCTATTTCCTGGGCCGGGGTTAATTGTGCCCACAGATAAAGGGTAATAAATTGTCACAGGGTAATGGCAGGAGCCCGGGCTGGGCCCTGTTCCACATTCATCACCACTGACTGGGCCTGTGCGTCTGGAGATCAGGCAGGACTTAAACACCGGTAGAGCCGGCTGCCGGGGAGGGAAGTCAGGAGGGAGCAGACACCTCACGGGGCCGGATGAGGATATGATGTTTGTCTGCCTTACAAAGCTTCTGCTCTGAGCTGTGTTGTTGCTGCAGCGAGGTCAAGATATGACCTGGGTAAGAGAGCTTACAAGAAAAAATAAGAATACTGTGAGGTAGATAAAGTTTAAACAGTCTGGCTTTAAAGGATTAATACAACCCACTCTTATCACCACCCTGGGACACTTAAAATGTATCCCTGACAAACTGACTAAACTGTAGTAGTGGAAAAACTCATATGATTTTCTTGAATAAAAGTCACAATACAACAAAGTAAAAAATATTCAATCATAAAAAAGCCATGGATTCAAATCCGACTCACATGAGTAGATAGGCGATAGCCACTTAAAAACATAATCTGTCAACCTTTTCAGCAGGGTGCCCTTTGACTGTCAGAGGTTCACAGTGAGATGTAGTGTTTACTTCATATAACCATTTCTTTAGTTGCATTAATAATTAGCTCCAGAGTGTTAGAGGTGTTACATGAATAAAGTGCAGACTTTCTCCTGCACTGTTCCCTTCATGCAGGAGATTGACAAGAGCCGTATCGTTCACGTATTTAAATAAACTTAAATTTGAGTCTTGGTTCTGAATTCTTTGGTGCATAATCTTAACCATAAAGGCAATATCATGGTAATTTAGGGTGTGCTTGTGTTTTAAATAGTCAATTCTGGACCGTTAAAGGACACTCTTTTTGGGGAGTGAGGGAATCTGATCCACCACATATAACCACTCTCTGAACCTTGATCCAGAAGCCTGTGAAGTAGGATATGTTTCTTAATTGTATTGAAAGCTGATCTAAAGTCAATAAATAGAACTCTGGCATATTGTGTAGTTAATTTGAGATGTTTAGCCACTGTATTAATTAGAGTAAATGCAAACCAGTAGATCAGTTGAAAAGATGGCAACATTGTTAAAAAAAATGAGTTTTTATCTCAAATATTCAGTGAGGAAACTTTTAAAATATGAAGAATACTGAACAGAGTCTGGTGTATTTGTTACAGCAGCAGCTCATCTGGTTCAGGTAGCTAGGAGATCATAAGGAATTTCCACCATTCAAAATCAAACCATTCAAATCAGCTTCTGCAAAAAATCCTTTATCATATCATTGTACATTGTATTCTATTATTGTTAATATTTACAAAAGCATTTCCCTGTTGTAGCAGGTTGAGAGGGAGCCAGTGTTAACTACTTTATATAGCTTCATACAGTGTATATATTGATTCAATACATATTTAATAGCAGCTAAAAGTGTTGTTTAAGTTTACTCTACTCAGGTTTGATTCACTTCTCATCTCGCTGCAGTGATGTAGAGGTCCTGGTAATCTAGGGGTGTGGTCTGTACAACTGGGTGAGGAAACAGGGGCAAAAACCACAACCAGCAGAGGTGCAGCAGATTTAGAGGAAAAGCAAATAAACAGTTTTCATTTTATAGTACGCCACAAAGCCGTCAGCTGAAAACCTGTTCCTTCCAGTTGCTGTAATCGTTTTCTGCTTCTGCTATTAGAGGATTATGTGTTAAAAATTGATGTGGCCCTCATGGACTCATGACAACTTTTCCAGAGTCGGTTGTATCACGTCAAAAATTCCTTTTCATCCAACTGACATCCAGGTTGATAGGTGGCTGTTTTTCACTGATATTCCATGTGCTGTTACATACCCAGAGCAACCAGTCACACATGGTGTCACTGAGATTTAGTCAATTACGTGAAGAAATAAGTCAGTGTACGTTTCGGTGGGACTCGGTGCACCTCCTTGCCAGCATGACAGATCACCTCCTCACACTGAGAGATTGTGCTGGTTGGAGGTTGGCGCAGCGGCTGAGGAATGATGCATCCCACACATTATACAGCCCAGCCGCTCCCAGAGAGGCAGTTGATGTCCCCACCTCGCCATGATGACACTCAGCGTGTCATGACATATGATGTGTGTACAAACAGTTAGCACATAGGCTGCGGCTGTTGTTCCTCTTAACTGTTATATGGGCCACACACGACATGCTGGGGCACAGCAGCGGGAGAGGGGACGTTTTTCATGGAACCCATAAAGGAGGGAAAGAACAATGCCCTTGAGACGTGACTTCTTGTCTCACAGGAATCACCGGGCAGAGTTATGTGGTACATGGTCGTGACACTGAACCACCTGAAAGGTCATTTTCCCCTCTGACTGCTCACTCTTCACTGAAACCTTGTTATTCTGACCAGGAACGTTAAAAAAGAAGAAAAATGGTCCGTAAAGCAAGTGTGAGCTTTAGATTTGTCTGTCGTATAGTTCTTGTTTCTCCCCAACAGAATAAAACAGGCCCATGAGAAACTGTGTTATCAGATACACTGTTGTCACAAATTCCCTTCCATTACTCAAAGTGAGACCATTTCAAATGGCCAGGAAAATGGGGGTGGTGATTTATAAGGGAGAGTTTTTCAAAGAGAATAGAAGAGAATCTTATCTTAGTCTTTTGAAGACATCGACGATCTGCCCATCTGTGCCTGTCCTGGACTACGAGTTAGGTTTCCCCATGTAAGAGTTCCCTGCCATGTTGTTCTGGGCCGACCTTGTTTGCGGTTTCCAGGAGGTGTCTCTCTTAGGGGTTAGGTCGTTGGTATGTGCTTCTCGTCCAGTCTGAAGACATCTGATCTCTAGCACTAGGATTTAGTCTTCTTGTAAAGTTTTCATTTGAGATCTTTTTAGGCCCATGCTGGGTATTTTCACGAGGCATTCATTGTGGAAGGCATTGATGTTGTTCATGTGGCCTTTTACCATGCCCCAGCATTCCAAGCCATAGAGGAGAAAACATTTTACATTTCCAATGACCGACCTTTGCTCTCAAGTTCTCAAGAGAAAAGATGAGAAGCTGAAAAATAAGGAATAAGGTAAAAAAGTCAATAGATAAGATTGACTGAAGAAGACTGATTTCAAGAATAAACGCATGGTCACGCAGGGATGGTAAATGAAGACATTTCACATCATCAGTGAAGTGTTGGAACATTTTCCCCGCTTTCGATCATTAGCAAGCACCGGAGAGTCCAAAGTCAAGGAAAGTAGCTTATTTGCTGAATGTCACCAGTTTTATTTAAGACTCCTATGCCACAGTAAAAACTTCCACATAAAGATCCAGGTTTCAGACAGACACAAAGGAGTCATTTGAATAAACTGTGTAAAATAAGCTGTCGCACTGACTGTTGACTGCATGTGCAAGAGATAAACAGATCTGGGACCCACTCATTGAAAATCAGCTCCATTGCTCTCCCACTCCCTGGAGCTGAGTCGAAAAATATGACAAATATCTGACACCTGTCGATATGTTTGCTCTGAACTATAGTTTCCCACAAAGCCACTTGCATTACCTTATTGCATTACCTCTTAATACTTTTCACTTGTTTCGTAATACTTTGGCGTTACCGCACAATACTTTTCTTCCTCTATTCCCTCTGAGCCATACGTAGTAGATTGCGGCTCAGGACGCATTTTTCTGTCTGACATGTCAGACATGTCTGCCTAACGTGACCGACTCAAACCTGACGATCATTTAGAAATTGGCTCCAGTCTGTATTCACAGTCTAATTCGCAGCCCATGTCTGCTTGTATCCCAGCGGAACCCCTCAGTATGGACCAGCTTGCTTTGAACTGGGTGTGAAGGATGCTGATATAGCAGGTCAGCAGGCATGATTATATTATTAGTGAAAGTAAACTTAAACGAGTTCTTATAATAAGAGTTCTCACAGTACAGTGATCTGCTGGATGTCGTCAGATGCATTCGGAAAACAAATGACTGTGCTCAGGACAGATGCCGGATACAGGTGATTAAATGACAATGTTACATGGTTTGAACAGGAAACTACTGTGAGATAAAACAAAAGTATATACGAGGAAACGCAATATGTATTGTGAAGTAATGCAACATGTGAACAGTTTTTAAACGATTGGTTCTGTGGAGCACAGTCGTATTGGGAAAATACTTTTTTTGGGGATTTTATGGCAATAACAAAAATACATCCTTTAAACAGCAACTGAGGAGGGAACATGTTTAAATGCGAACTTTTCTCTCATTAAGATTAAATAATAAAATAAGTTGGTGACAAGATAAATGTAGAGAAGTAGAGAGGAAAATGAAACTGAAAGATGAGAGTGGAATCAGTTTTTTTGGACAACAGAAAATTAAATCGGGACTGGAGGGGAAGAGAATTTCACAACACAGAGAAGACGACAGTGGATATCAAGGGAAAGAGGAGGAGATGAAAGTAAAAAATATAAATGAAACGAAAAGTGAGAAGACAGAAAGCCGATGAACGCTCAAATTCATTTGTACGATGCTTTTCTCTACCTGGCTGCACACAGCTTCTCTCCGCTCCAGCAGCCAGTGTTCACAGCTATAAATCTTGGAGTGACATTTTGGCCGGTGAGTCCCACGTAAACACGGCCGGCGAAATGTCAGCGCGGGAGGCAGACAAGCCTGACGCAGGGAGAGGGAGAGTAGAGGCAGTAATGTCACCACACTTTGACACACTTGCCATCAGTCTTCATGACATTTAAGAGATCTACCTACCCCTGGGTCCCGGTGGCCACAGCACACAAAGGGAAAGTTTGGAGATGAGGCTGCGAGGAGAGGATGAGTCGGGGGGGGGGGGGGGTTAATAGGCAGTTCTGATCCCATACCGACGACTCTTGGCCTCACTTGGATGCATTTTACTTCTCGTGCATGTCAGAAGCTTTACAACTGAACAGAGAAATCCATGACGTAGTTTTACATCTGTTTACTTCTCCCTCAACTCTATTTCACTGCTTTCAGACATTCACTGGACTCCAGATTATCTCCTGACATTATCCAATGTCGTTGTAGGCGTAGAAGTAAATGTCTGAGCGAGGGTCTCCGGACTTTCTCCGGGGTCTTCTTGCCAGCCCCCTGAGTAAAAACTCCATATGCGAGTGGGCGTGATGATGACGTTTCTTACACACAACAGATGTAAACTTGGAAAAAAAAGAAAAATGAATACAAATGTCTCAGGATGAAAAAGCTGTGCCGTGCAGGTAGGAGACACCAACGAAGATGTCAAAAGAGCCTCTGGTACAATATATGGACCCAAAAAGTATGGGACAGATCAAATGGAGCAAATCACATATTCATTAAGGCTCCAAAAGTCTGTCTTAACTATGGGGTCCTGTCTCTGCGTTATTAATACAATGAGGGGTACTAATTTATCTTGCTCTGGGCCTCTGGTTGAGTGGCACCATCCTCTCTGAAAAACATATACAGCGCCTATGATACTTTATTCTGGAGTGGACAATTACTATTTCTTTATCCCTGGTTTTATTTTCATTTTACTTGTTTTTTCTTTTTTCTTTCTTCTTTTAATTTAATAAATTATGTATGTAATCAATCATGTATTCTTATTCTTATCCCCCCTCTTTTTCTCTTGGGGTGAGCTCTGTTGGTGGTGTTTGTTGTTCTTTCTATGCATTGCACACTGTACCTGAATACCATGTATAACACTATATTGTATACAGTTGAAAAATGGACAAAAAAAGTAACTGTCTGAAAATGCATATTGTTTTGTTGAAAACTAAATAAAAAATAAGTAAAAAAAAAAAAAAAGAGCCTCTGGTGATGAGGGTGGACACCAGTGTCGATGTGCTGCAAACAACAACACATGATGTGAGCAGCTGAATGAACACGACCGACCGGAGAATCTCCTGCCGCTTCTTCATGTGTGAACTGCAAACTCTGGAGAGAGTCCAGGCCCAGGTGAGAGGACATGGTCTGCAAACAGCTTGGATCTCTGCAGTGAAGCAGCACTGAGGACGGTCTGACCTCTCACGACACAACACTCACATCCATTTCCTTCCACAGCCAACTCGTCAGGAAAAGTACAGTAAGGCTGTGACTCACACCACACACATCCCAACAGAGAAATAACTGATCACAAATTAAAACCATCCACCTTCTCCTCCTCTCATGTTCTTCCCTCTGCCTCCCTCCCTGCAGCATGGGGCTTGTATTGATTTCTTAATGAATAATTGAGGAAGTCGGCCTAACTGCCCTTTTCAAATCTCCCTAGCCTCCTCTCTGGTTCACCTCCCCCTCCCTCTCGTCTTTCTTCCCCCACTAATCTACGTCTTCTCCTTATGTGTCGTGCCATCTCCTCTCTTCTCATCTCTTTCTCTTGTACCCTTTTCTCTCCTGCCCTGACCTTCCCCTCCCCACCTTTTCTCTCCCTCGTCTCTCTTCCCTCTCCTCTCCTCTCCTCTCTCTTGCACTGCTGATGGGGATCCTATTCGGTGACGGGCTGTTCAGGAGGGAATGGGCTGCTCGCATGGCTGGCCAGCCGGCCTCTGCGTATCATCCGTCAGCAAGACACGCTGTTGTTTTAGAGTTCTGCTGGGAGCTGTCTCCTTGTCTCTGTCTCTTTCTCAGTTGCCCTGCTCTCTCTCACACAC
Source organism: Limanda limanda (assembly GCF_963576545.1). Lineage (NCBI taxonomy): Eukaryota > Metazoa > Chordata > Actinopteri > Pleuronectiformes > Pleuronectidae > Limanda > Limanda limanda. The sequence goes on along the minus strand of NC_083637.1, from coordinate 24,947,259 downwards.
ACACACACACACACACACACACACACACACACACACACACACACACACACACACACACACACACACACACACACACACACACACACACACACACACACACACCGTCCTTTGTCTCTCTCCTTCTCCATCCCTATTCCTCCTTCTCTTGTCTCCCTCCTCCTGACTTATTTCTACTGCACATCTCAACTCAAATACACAGCGAGCTGATCAGCATTTTAAAATCGACCTCAGGCTCGTTGCTTCGAGGGGAATCAATGACTGTGTTAGGCTGAGACTGAATAATCCTAAAATGTTAATTCAACAGAGTGGGTGTGGGGAAGAGCTGTTTTGTTTTGGGATAAAAGCTGTTTAAAAAACAACATCCTCTTGTCTGTCTCCTGAACAGATGTTTCAGTTTAAAGGGCTCATTTACAGGTTCCCATTTTTTAATTTAGGCGTCTACTTGACAAGATTTGCCTGCTGTAATTTAGCACCTCTTTTCACCCTAAGTCTGAAATGCTGGATTTCTCTTGAACCAACTCCCCAAAAATCTCAGACTGTTGATTGGTCAGCTGGCCTGCTCTCTTGTTATTGTTCTAGAGTGAGTGTCGGAAATGTCCCAACCCTTACCCAGAGGCTTTCTGATCAGCTGTAAACACTGTTACAGCCTTGGTAACAATAGCCTTGGATTCTGACATATTCATTTGAACCAAACTATTTGCTAGCCAGGCATTTGACATATAGATGCTAAATGGGAAACAAAAGCCAGGAAAGAAAACAAGGTCTTTCAGGAGCAGTGTTTTCTGTGAGAGAGAAGAATCCATTTGCTGTGGACGTTGGCCTCCATAATTTAGCAGTACTTTGAATTTCTGGTCTTTGGTCCTTGTTCGAATGGAGGAGATGGAATTCTAAGAACTGTATTTCAAACAGCCACCAGAGGGCGATCAAGATGTTTTGACTTCACTTTAGAGAGCTGTCATCCATTTTCATATACAATTTATGGTTTGAACACAAGGACATATAAAATTGGGCATTTGTAAGAGATCTTGAAAAGAAAAAAAGAAACCACTAGTTGAGTGAATGTGACTAAAACTACTGAGCTGGAGTAAACAAACTCGTCAGTCACATAACAATATCTAATATTAGCTATAACAAGCTACTTGTCATTCAGACCAGGTTTCAAATGGTTACATTCTTAGAGAAACATGTTAATAGAAGAATGATGATGACCTTGTTGTCATGTTTTCGAATCATTAATGGTTCCTGATAAACTCTGACTGTGCAAAGATGGAAGACATGACTGTTCCCCAAAAGTCAAGCCAAGCATCTCCATCGCCCCCTGGTGGCTGGCTGAAATACAGGTTTCTAACACTGTCGTCTCCATGTTGGTCAATGGGACATGGGCCAAACCAAATAGTTAAGGTGAAATTAATTATTTACAATGATGTCGTATGTCATTGTGATGGAAAATCATCTTGAGATTTGAAATAATGAAATTCTCAGACCGAAGTTGCTTTTGAGACTTTATAATAATAAGCTCTGCAGATTTATACAACAAGCACGGGTGCTCAAAATGGAACAACTAGCCGCAAGTTAAAAAAGGCCAGGACTTATACAAAGAGGCGTTTCACAAGACAATATGAAAAAAAGACAAGCCAGAACTAATTCAAAGAGGTGCTTCATAAAACGTAATATGAAAAAAGACATGAAATCCTCCACTGTGTCTATCTGCTGTGTCCGTCGGCTGTAGCAAACTCCCTGTTTGCCAAGGTCACAGCAGTGAGACACCTAGTCAGGGGATTTCCACAACCTTAGACACTGGTCAGTGGAATTTTCCTCCACATCATTTAAGGCAGCTCTTAGAACTCTGATGTTTGTTCAAGTGTTCCTTTTCCCAATAAGTTTAGTTTTAATTCGATATTTGATGCTATAAAAATGGCATGAAATTGCACAAACCCATTATTTATGTGTAATCTTTATTCATGAGTGTGAGAGACAGATTTCTAGCACAGAACACAGAGCACATAGGTTAGTGATGGAGGCAGAGGGGTTCAATCTGCCAGCATGGTATCTCTATGTTGGTTTCCACACTGATTTTAGGTCCAGCTGTTAAAATGCATGCATTAAAACCCGCCCGCACGATAATAAACCGCAGCTACTTCTATTGATTCAAAGAAAACCAGATCTTTATCCAACATTCAAAAGCCTTTTTCAGTTTTTTCTTTATTTTTTTTCCGTGTCTACCTGATGTACAGCAGATCTCTGCAGACACTTCCCAATCGTCTTCTCCATACATAAATGTATGACGTCTGTGTATGAACTTACTCTCAGCTGGGCTTCCCTGCCTGTGGTCAGGTTGTCTGTAAGAGTGAAAGCTTGTCTCCTCCTGCCTCTCCCCCGCTCACACACACCTTGTACCAGCAGGTGTATGAGTGGAAGCTCGACAGACGCCTTCCTCCAGCCTCTCTGATCAATGTGCTGCATGGCTTTGCCCCACTTCTCGCTCTTAGCGTTCGTGGGGCCTTTACCGTCCGACCACTGATGTTTTCAGACACTGCCTCATGTAACACCGACACCAACCTGTCACCCCTCACCGCTGCTCCCACAATGTCTAGCACCAGGCCCTGCCTCATCTCCTGCTCTCTTTCCCACTGTCTGTGTGCTGTTATTGAAATATTTAGCACCCACTCCAGCTTACAAGCATCTTCTGCCTGGCTGGAAATATATCAGCCTGGCAGTATAAGTTGGAGCTGAGCAGCATGGATGTGCTTCAAATCCGATTTGACTGTTAAGGATCTTTTTCTGGTGTTCAGCGGACGTGCTGCTCTCCACAGAGTAGCAGCAGCATGCTGGCCCTGAAAGATGATGTCATTATTCTGTCCAGTGGATAGAAAATAGAAGAAATAAGTGTCATTACCAGGCAGCTGGTGATGAAAGCCCAACCATTTCCATTTCGTTTGAATCCTTTAGTGGCTGGTGTTGGTGGCTTCAGATGGGAGTTTCCCCAACCAGATCGATTCTCATCTCAGCCGTAGTGTTTTGCAGGCCCCGGTGTAGATCCTTAAACCTCATGAGCAAATAACATTGGCAATGTTGTTGCCGCACATTGAGAGGAGGAGTTCATAAAGTCAGTGGAATCCATGGTGTATTCAGTGTTGCTAATGGAAGAAAAAATGCATATATACCACTGAGCTGTCACCAAGTCTTCAAACTGCATGAATTTCAGACACATCAATAGTGTCCTGGGATAAAAATAATCTGAATTTTGGGGAGTTGGTGGAAAATGCAGTGTCACTTGAAAAAGCTTTTGTGTTTACGTGATGCAAAGCAGCAGTTAAAGTGAACAGATACGACCAGGAACAAAATCCATCACATTCCATTAATAAGAGAATAAATCTGACTGGCAGTATATAGACTGTAGATCAGAACGTCGATCAGGGAGAGTGACAACAGGTTTACACAGATCAGGTCTCTGAGAAAGAGGGAGGGCTGGGCAGACTCAAGGTGACAGAGAATGGGTCAAATGTGCTTCATTGGATTACATTTGAGTACTATATAAATATAAAGTAACCTAATGCATTTTTCTTACGTTTCATTGGATTTCCCACCGATCATTTTGTCTTTCTATTGTAGTACACTTTTGTAAAAAAAAATGTCTTTGATCACTTACTCCTGCTTCCTTCAAGTTTTCAGTGCCAAATAACATATTCTCCCCTATCTGGGGTTGCGGCGCCACAGTCATACATGATAATGTCAAGCAAGTAAAATAAATTTGTGCTGCTATTGTGAACGAGATACTCATTAACCAATCAGAAAGCAATGTAAAGTAATGTCCGCTTGCCCCCACATTCTTTTACAGTCTCAATCATAGCTAGACTGGCCATCCGTCATACTGGAAGGATCCTGGTGGAACAATGCACTAGGGAGCCAGGGACCTTTAAAACAAAACAGGTTTTTACTGAGCACACCAGGTTAAGGAGTTCCATCCAGCCTTTCCATAATTGTCATTCTTGACTAATACGGGAGTGAGAATAGAATTAAGATTAGAGATAAAAATATCAAGTTTGTAAACAACACAGTCATCACCTTGTCATTACAGTACATTACATATACATTTTAATAATTATTGGATACTACTTCTTACTTTGAGGCATAAAGACATGAGAGGCAGGGAGAGGGGCGAGCTTGATGGAATCACTCAGATCTCTGATTCACTGTTCCCTCACTGAGAAGGTCTGAGGCTTAGCCACCCATTTTCTCAAATAGCAGGTTTCAGCACACATGACAAACTATAAATCACTCACTTGTATTTTGGTCTAATGTCCCCTGTTTCTATCCAGTACCTGTGATGTGATATGCTGTACAGTAAATGTGTGGCTGCAGTGGCAAAGTAATCTTCCGGTAGGATCGATACAGTACCCAGTGGCGGACTGCACATCGGGAGCACCGTGGCCTTTCCCCCTGGTCTGATGGTCTTTTTAGCCTGCTTTGAATTGATAACTTCACCAACTGTAATAAAACTAGTAGGAATGAGGTTACACACCTTTCAGATCCACTTATCTGGCAAAACTTGACATAATGACTAGGGTTGCAAAGGGGTGGAAACTTTCCGGAAACTTTCCATAGGAACTTTAGCTCGGGAATTTGGGGAATTTTGAAAAAAAAATAAAAATACGCAAATTAAACGCTGAGCAATAAAAACATCATTCAAAACACTATTTTAAAGATGTATGGAATGCAGCACACGCTGCACGTTGAATTTCAACCCTCCACTGTGCATTCTTCCATCACATGCACAGATAACTCCCAGCATCCTTCACTCTACAGCAGGGCTATTGAGGCCTGCTGTAGTGTGCAGGACTAGTCAGGTAAGTTTAAATGATATTACTGGTGAAATATATTAGCATGCTGATTGAGGATTGTTCATCTGTTCATCTAGCCTATTTCCATTAATTTATCCATCAATTGTAAAATATGTTTACAGACGAATCTAATTGTTTGGCTAACTATTTATATCTCTGGCATTGCATTAGTGTTTTTTTACAAACTTTTTTCTCATCTTATTCTACAGAACAATGCCACGTGCACTATCTCATGTGTGGAGACATTTCACCCCATCCAATGTAGAAGGAAAGGCTGTGTACATTTGCAAATACTCTGCAAAGACCTATGTTAAGAATGACACAACGATGCAGAAGCATATAGTCAAGTGCCCAAAGTTTCCTCAGGGCTCAAATCAGCCTATGACAAAACAAAATGTTTATATTTATGTCTGTATATGACAAGGTAAATACAGTTAGTATAAATTACCCACAACATTTCCAGTTTATTCCTGTTAATTCCCGTTAATTCCCGTATATTCCCGTTAATTCCCGTATATTCCCGTTAATTCCCGTATATTCCCGTTAATTCCCGTTGAAAGTTTCCAACTTTGAATATTCCCGGAATTTTGCAACCCTAATAATGACACACGGGGTCACAGAGAACAAGAGTGAGGTGATATATCTGTGTTTTCTCAAAGATTCTACAGTAAAACCTTCTGAAACTCGACATGCAGACAGTGGGGGTGACCATGATCAAGAGTAAGGGGCAATATCTGCATCACATGTCTAGGATTGTTTTTTGAATAACAGTATATTTGATATGAACAATTTATGAGTGCCATAATGAAAAAGTTGCCAAATTTGCCTTTTAATTTTCTCATAATTTCTACAGTAAAATTTGCTGAAGCTTGACATGCAGACAATTGAGGTCACCATGATCAGGAGTGAGGGGGAATATCTGTGTCACCTCTCGGATTTTTATTTGAATAATATTTAATATGAACAAGTAGATTTTGTGTAAATTTTCACAGTGTGGCTGGCGTGACCAGGTTTTCACAAACGACCCCATGACCGCAGTTGCAAGTGGGACATTAGTTTTATTCAATCTTTAAATGCATGAATTAATTCATAAGTTAACAAAATGTATTAATTCATTAAAATACACAAATTAAATCTAACAAGTATTAGATTAAGGCCATTCTGATGCAGAATATCAAAGTAAAAGCTATAGAAACCATATTTTCACAATTTTCTCTCTAAATTCAGATTGCTATAAGTATAAGTACTTGTTTACACAGACTAATTTTACTTCACAATGACAGTTCCACACCTCAGCTTGTCACCCAGACAAGGACAATCTGATGTGAAATTTCCAAGTAAAAGTCCTTGGAAATATCATATTGTCATTGTTTTCATTGTGGCAACAAGGAGATTCTTCTGGCACTGGACAAAGATGACATCATTGAAAAGATGGCAGAGGGGCAGTGAGTTACTGCGCCACAAAATAGTTTTCTAGTCTGGTAAGTGTTACACCAACAAAAAGGGTAAGCCTACAAATTTAGAGGTGCTTTGCGTGAAAAGGTTGGCCTGTAAAGAAGTGGAATTACCGTCCTAAATTATCGTCCCAGTCCGCCACAGGGAACCTTTCTTGTTATGTCAAATCTCCTCTTCCTCACTCACTCTCCCTCCATTATTTCCTTTCTCTCTCATGTTTCCACCTGTGGAAGGATTAGAGAATGAATGTAAGTTGAAAATAAAGGCTGGTGATGTTCTAAATATTTGCTATTGTCCTCATGTATGAAAAGACAAAAAAACATCCCTTGGGTCAATCAGCTTTGCGACCATGTGTTGGACACACACTGTACATTAAATACCGTTTCATTTTATAATGAGGCAAAATAATCTCTGCAAACAGCTTGACACTGTAGGTTTATATAAAAAGATTAACACAGAGGAGTAAAAAATGTATATATTGAGAACTATTTTCTACACTAGATTAATGCAAAACACTCAAAAACAGGTAGAGGCTCACGATTCCTGTTAATGCTTTGACTACAGCGGCTGTGGTTCAGGAAGTAGTGGGAGTCGGCCACTAACCAGAATGTTGGTGGTGCGATCCCCAGCTCCTCCAGTCCGCATGCCAAAGTGTCCTTGAGCAAGATTCTGGACCTCTAATTTGCTGCTGAAGGCTGTGTAGACACTGTATGAATGTGTGTGGCGAATATGGCTTGTACTGTAAAGCACTTTGTGTAGTTGATAAAACAAGAAAAAGCTATACAATAATATAATCCATTTAGATATTTAGTATATAGGGCTGCGTTTGGTCTTTTCATGAGATTAGAATTTGACGCGACCATTATTGTTTTAATGCAGACATGTGTTTAATTTAATAAACTGAAAAAAACGAATTCATAGTATTTAAAATGTCTTTTTCTCCAAAGTTAAATGTGTGCTTGGGTAGGAAATTACCAGTTTGCACTGTTAGAGAAGTTTTCCTCCTTCACATCTGTTCTGTCCACAGGATTCTAACCCCTGCCCTGCGGAGCAAGAGTGGACTGGTTATTTTATGACGCAGCATTAATATGATCGCATGCATTTAGATGCAGGTCACAACCCAAGCTCAGGCTGGTTTGAATGTGTGTGTGTATAGTAAGTAAATAAAGGATGACGTGTTTGATGTGTAAAGAGCCAGAAATTAATAAACACCAAACATAACATTGGCAAACATCAAGTTTTAAATTTAAGCATGGTTCCAGTATACATGAATCAAAACGAGAAATGCCTGATATGAATGTATCAGGTTTTTCATTTATGAGTGACTGACTCTTCAAACATGGAAAAGCATAAAAAAATTATTCCGTCTGTGTGTTGGCACGCTGCCTGGTGCTAGTGGCCAGATGGACACTTGATGGTTTCATAGATTAACATTTGACTGTGAGCTTCTCGGTTAAATGGGCACAAGCTTCACTGAAAGTCTTCATCGTTTCCAAACGCAAAGTGGCTTTTTTTTTTTTTGTCAGTCAAAGGCAGAGCAGAAGTGTTCACCACAGTCCAAATCATACGGAAGTATCTGCTTATACATCCAGCTGTTTTTACAGGGAATATATACGTAAAACAATATGCGTCACATAAATAGTCTCCTGTGTTAGACACCATATCTCTTAAAAAACATCTTCTTTTTTCCATTGTAGCAGCAGCCTATTTTTTCCAATAAGTGTAGAACAAATATTCCTCTACATGTTGTTTTTGTCTCTTTGCTTGGAGCTTGAAAGTCAATTTTGTAATTGCCGTGAGTTTTTGGATATTTTGTGCTCTGTTTACCCCGAGGATGCTGACTTGGTTACGAGATAAGTTTGGCTGCTGAACAGTTTTGCCAGCTGGAAATATGAAATCACGATGCTCAGTATCTCCGACGTGCAGGCTGCACAGAGGAGGAGGGATGAGAGGTGAGATCAATCATCAAATATCTCAATATTAGATGGGGAGCTGTTGACTTTAAGTATAACCAATCACATATTACATTGGATTTAAGTATATTAAATATTATTAAAGGGGAGAGGAGGGATGTGCTCATGCTGGATTATGATTCTATGTATTAGATTTATAAATCTTCACAGTCACACAGCAAGACAGGGTGAGACAGAGAGAGAAAAGAAAGGGAGAGGGCAGCACACCCCAGTTTATCGTATTGTAAAATACTATTTCATGAACTTTAACCCCCAACCCTTTTATATTGCAGTTATTGTAAGTCGCTTTGGATAAAAGCGTCAGCTAAATGAAATGTAATGTAATGTAATATTAGGTTATTTCTGTGCCCTTCCTCTTCAAACTCAAATCACCTTAAATATTAAAACACGCTAATGACAATAACCTCAAACACAATTCTTATTAAAGTTGAATTTTCAGAGGCTCTGGAGGTTCTCCAAGAGTCACAGTTAGACCATCTTCTTCTACCGAGGCGAGTTGGAAGAGATGTGTCTTTAGTCTGCGGCGGAAGATGTGTAGACTTAACAGTTGGGATTTTGTTAAGTGGCTAGGTGTCACTCAGAGATTCATACTGCTACCTGTGTTTCAGATTCTAGTAAACTATATACAATTTAGCAGGGGACATATTTTGTGTTATTTTTCAGCACTTAACACCAAGTCTATATGATTACTCAAGAAATTCAACTTTGACAATAATACACATTTGGTGCACTAATCAGGGGCAGATCCAGGGGTGGGTCCAGGGGGGCACGTGGCTCAGCTGAAATCTGTTCGGCCCCTGAAGTGCCCCTGTCCTATCAGCAGATTTTTTTTTTTTTTTAATACATTAGTTACTTTCTAGCAATACTAACAATAAATAGGATATTTGTTTTTGAAGAACAATATCTCAACAAATATGTAATGTGTGGTGTTGCTCAAAGCTATGGAGCTAAAAGTAAACAAGGAATGATTTTAAATATGAACCTTACTGAATCAGGAATTGTGAATGGTGGCTTGTCTCTGTACGTCGACCCTGTGATACGCTGGCGACCTGTCCAAGGTGCGTCCCGTCTCTCACCCAATACCAGCTGGGATCTGGCTCAGGGTTAACAGTCCCCTCAGAGGATAAGCAATACAGATAATTGATGGGTGGACTTTTTCTTAAACCAGTTAGGAGGCAATTATATTTATTCTTAGGCTTTATTGTTCACCCACTCAATCATTCATCTTGAAAATTATCTAAATTATTGTTCAATGTAAGTGTGGGATTTCTTAGGTGTAATATGTGCAGGTTGTGAATCAGGAAGTGATTTGGTTAACTATAATGTGACAGTAAATGTATTCAGGGGTGACAAACATGCATTCCCCTGCTCTCCATGTGCTAATTAATGAAGCCGCACGTGTGTCGGTGAGCCAGAGTTAAAAGCTGAAAATAATCATCAGTGTTTACCTGCCATTAATCCCAGTCGTTTCCTCCCAGCATCAGCAGGATCGCTTTCAGCGTTTCACGTTGTAACTGAACAAACACGGCGGCGATTATCCTCACGGGAAATTCAGCAGCACATGTCTGTACATTGCCCTCCTCATCTGCCTTAACCGGCACACCCACCTGTGTGTGTTTGTGTGTGTAAGTAAACATGTGTGTTAATATGTTTTCTTGCTTTCTGGCATAATGACTTACACACTTGCTTCCTCGGGAAACACAAACACACACACACACAAGCACATGCAAACACACTATCTACTGGCAGTTCTTTGCTCTTGTTATCAGATGCTGCAGCAGAACGAGTGTAACTCCACTTCAGAGCTAAATTTATTGGACCATAGGATCGTCCCGTTTGCAGGAAGCCATCATTTGTGAGAAATATTTTTCTCTAAAGACTTTCCCTGTAGCTGCACACTGAGGAGCTCTGTCAGGACGTGGGTGTTGGTTGAGAATCTCTGCGAGGAGACAGTTGTTTAAGCTAATTTGGTGGAAAACATATGGGAGCAACTAGCTGTACCCACAGTTCAAGATTCAGCTATTCCTCAGTCTGGCTGAGGAAAATATTAAAGGCATGAAGTGACGGTTAAAACCCCAAAAGGATTTCCAACTGTGAGGCGAACAGAGTTCACAGTGGAGAACATCTCTGTAACACTGAGTGGCCATAATCCTCTGTGGATTCGTCACTCCATGTGGCAACATTCAGGTTTTACACAGGGACTCAGATTGTTCATGCAAACTTTTCCATTGGTGCAGCTTTAATAGAATACATTTTTTAAACTGGAATGACAGTCAGTAGCGCGTGTACCTCCGCCTAACAGTCTCCTTAGATCTAGTCAAGCTGCACCAAACTTCACACACTCATAGTTATCAATTACCTGAATGTGTCTGATTTTCTGTAAGAGGAAATTGTCAAAAACTTGCAATGTAAAAGAAAGATTAAAAAAAAAAAAAAAATTGCTCACAAAAGTCTCTTTGTCCAGATCTGTGCCAAAATTCCAGTAGTGCTTACAAATTAAACTGATCCACCTTCACTGAGAGTGTGTTAGGTTTACTTTAAAAATCCTGTAGGGGTGATGTTCGTGCACTTCTCTTCTCCGTGGCCTTATTTACACAGTTTGATAACGAAGAGAAATCAGTGAGACGTTTCATGTGCGCACAGAAGCAGCGTGAGCCAGAGGAAATGAGCTAAAGCTGGAGTGAAGGAAATCTGAGTGCGAGCATCAAAACATCTGAGTGCACGTGCACAGCTTGAGCACAAGCAGAGCAAATCCAAGCACAAGCAAACAAACTTATTAGGCCTCCAGAACATTATATATAATCACTGAATGAAATTTATATGAGCGCATGAAAATATACTGTTTTCACAGTATTATATTTCCCAGTTAAATGGATGTGGGATGTATCTGCAAACTTGGAGAGACGTGAGGCTTCATGTTGTTAACATAAACTACAGCTGGAGCACATGAGTTCACATGAGTAGATTTTCCATAGAATTTTATTTCCAAAAAGCAGTCAGAGAAAAGTAAAACAAGCCAGTCAAGTACAACAAAACAAATCCCACAGAGGGATGAGAAAAGAAAGAAAAAGAATAAAAGCTGATAAAGACAGAAGGCCTGATGATATTTATACAACAGCAGACATCTTTTTGGTGTTGCAATACCAGTGAATCACTTGACAGACTCGTGGTATTCTTCATATAACGTCAAAAAACAAATAACAAAATCAGGGTTTTTTCTTTTTATGGGCAGAGAAGGTTCTAAAAGTCAGCTAAGGCACACAGAGCCTCCCCAGAAAAAAAATAAAAATAAAGATAATAGCAGGGGGGGGAACATCAGTCAGAGAAATTTGTGCAACAGTTGCTCAACAATACATTCCAGCAAGAACAACAACAATCTGGCATGTGATTTTCTCTGAGAGGGAAACAGGACAAGGCTGTTGTCCAAAAAACACTGAAACAGGTTATGTACTTTGATCAATAAACACCATCAATTCATTTGTGCCCAATTATCGACATTTTAAAAAGTCTTTAATAATTCAATGTCATTTTTACCACATCTGTATTTACATGTACAATACGGCTTTAAACAATATTTCAATACAAAATACCTATGTACATCTTCTTCATTTGTTATTCATTTTGTTACAAAATAGGACTTTCACATTGAGTAACATTTATCATCTTAATTCACCTTTTTTCCAAAACTGTCATTGAACTTACATAGTCATATGTATTGTGTGAAGTAATTACTCGGAGCACGGTGGCACTTTAAGTCAAAAGATGGCAGCAGCGGCCGGCCAGTGGAAAATAAAAGTAGTTCTTTACAACCAAAGCCCAGAAACAGTGTCGATTGGAGAGGGAAGGAGTGACGGCGATTATAATAGACACATCCGACACTGAGGCAAGGTGAACTTGACATTAATGAACAGTAATGTCTCCTAATTAGCGGGAGCAGAAACACTCACTTAGCTTGAGTAGTGGCTAAACAATGTTGACAATCACAGATTGAAATCCAAATTGGCTTCAGACGAAACTTATTTCAAAGTAAGACAAATGTGCGACCGTACCTCACGTTCAGGATGTGTTGTGGTACAGTGGCTCCCCCAGTCAACTGTGTCATGTGTCCAGAGATTGTCTTGATGGCAGAAAAGGTTCTTAAAATGTAGATGTAAAGGTGCCTCAGACCCGATTTGATGAGTTATGCATTTTGTCAATCAAGACACAATAATACTCACTTGAACTGTACATTATTGTCACAGCATGAAGATCACTACCACTCACTATCATTCTCAAACTGAACCGTAAAACACCAAATAACAGCAGGTTCTACTTGAATCCAGACGTTGTCGGATGTGTTCGCTCGTGAGGAGTAATTTTCTATTTCTTTTTTTTCCACTTTTCGCTGTTTGGTGAGGTTGTTAGGCAGCTGACCTCTGACCCCAGAGGTCAGGGTAGCTCTCTCGTGTGATGCACTTGGCAAACAGCCTTGTAAGAAACCAAGACGAGGAGATCTATTTAGACAGGACAACACTGACTGACACACAGATGCGGGCCATACAAAGGTACAGTATAAGTTTGGGGTGTTGGCCTTTGTAAATAAAGGCGGCTTTTCTTTACAAAAAAATATTTATCATGCTGCCAAGGCAGCGTCGCAGTTATTTAGTCACTGACTAAAAATATCAGTATTAATATAAACTTATAAATAAATAGTGACTCATGACTCATGGACTCAACCCCCCCCCCCATTCACACACAATTTTTGAGACTTCTTGTATAACTATGTACAACATAAAGTCATTGAAATGACTGGAAAAAAAGTAAAAAATTATGAATATAAGGATGAGAATTTTAAGGTCAGCTTGAGATTAATGTGTTTCAAGTTTGAGGCAGTTTGGTAAAAAAAAAAAAAAAAAAGTCTAAAACGAACAAAATAATAATCTCTTCGTCCTCTGCCTGTCACAACATCTGGGTTTTATTAAAGAAAACTACGCTATGGCAATGTTACGTCTTAAAATACTAATGTACAACAGCCACAAATCAAGCATTTATGAATTTAGACCTACATTACATTTCTATTATAATCCAGATAGTTGTAATTATGCTATGAAGGCCTCTGTATTTGCATTTCTCTCTTTTTTATCCAACATGTAGGAAATGTGGCAGCAGCAGATGGTAAGCTCAGCCACAACAGTTCCACGTCCTGATCAGGCACTGAAGTTGTGCTGCTGTTGCCAATTTATTCGACTGATTTACAAACCGAGTCACTTGACTATCAGAAACTCAGAGGTTTGAAAGAAAGTAGCTTTAATCACGCTAAAATATTTGTTGTTCAAAGTTTCTCCAATGGTGCTGCGTGTGAGTCGTATCAAAATAAACTTTTTTGACTTTTTCGGGTTCATCTGAACGCCCAGATTGGTTTCTGCTGACCTGAACATGGAGGAGGCACGTTTAATCCAGTACCAGGCTTCCTCTTCAAACAGGTTTTACAGCTAAGGCCTTATTGCAGCAGATCTTAGTCTGCTACCAGTGTCGACAATCCACACTCACATGACCGCTGTGCCCCGTGCAGGGCTTTAAAAGCTGACTTCATAACTCATTCAGCAGCAGAATAGACGCTTGAAAATTGCAACGTTTGATCACAGTAAAACTCAGCCATGAGAAGAAAAATAAATACACTGAGAAACTGAAATAGCAAAGCCAGCATAATCCCCTAAAAGGAGCAACCCTCCCGGGAGGATCTGAAAATCATTCTCTTTGCGTTCTGTCCAGACACCCTCACCAACCTCCCCGACAAAAACATGCACCGTTCCTTTCGTTTTCTTCCCCCCCCCCCCGAGACAGAGGAAGAGCAATTTTCCTTCCCTGGCTTGCAACAAACCCCTTAAATAAATAAAAATCAACAGTGAAACTCCTGTGCCGTGGCCTCCCGTCCAGCTGGAGGCCTCACTGCTACCTGATACGCCCGTCTGCGTGTGGTGCTCCGAGCTGGGATTTGGGGTCCGGACTCAGGGAGCTCCAGGGACTCTTGGAGCAGGTCTGCATGACAGGACAGGCCGTGGGGCCCACGGCACAGACGTCGGCCGCCTCCCACAGCTCGCCCACCAGGCTGTCCAACCAATGCTCGAGCTCTGGCCCGGTCAGCGCCGCGTTCCTCTTGGCCTGCTCCACGGAGCCCGGGCTGACGAGGATGTTTAGCACCGGGTTGAGGCCGTGGAAACTCTGCTCCATGTAGCTGTTCTTCGCCGGCCCGTTGTGGAGCTTCACAGTTTCCTCTGGGGAAACGTGGGAAGGAAGAAAGAAAAAGAGCAGCGAGGAGGAGACGGAGATGTGTGGAGAGTTGATGATCAGTGGTCAGACAGAGCGAGAGGATTGCAGAGTGGGACAAGGTTGCAGAGAAAGGGAGAAAAGAGAAAAAAGGAGTCATGAGATAACAAGGCATAAACGTGATTTGCTTGATTATTATCTGAGAAGCTTTAACTGGAAGCTAATTTGCTTGGATTGATTTTTTTTTGCTTTGCCTGGACTCCCTAAAGCCCAGGCTTTGATGTGGTTTGTCAAGTCACTGCAATGCTGACTTTTTGGAAACAGTCAGAAATACCCAGACGCACACTCATTCTTTCTTCCCATGACGGCGAAGCTGTGCAGGAAGACAGGAAACGCAGACATAACTTCTCCTTGAAACACCTTCTCCGCCCTGAGCTCCAGTGGAGCTGTAAATTCCTCACAGCTCCTCTAACTGGGGCTCCAGCCAGGCCTTCTAAGTGTGGCAGTGGAACACAAACCCCCTCACACCCACATGTTTGCAGACATCAGCGCTTTTCATGCTCTGGTGACAGAAAGATGCCGTCAGACGTGAGGTGCTCCGCCATCGCAGGGCGCTGTTCAACTCCTGCCAAAGCTAGCTCTGTAGGAGAAGTGTGTGTCATGAAGTCCTTCCTGTCGAGTCATTTCTGTACAATTTATGTATGGAAGTGAGTGTGTGTCTGTGTGCATGTGTGAGCGTGTGTGTGTCTGCTGCTGCCAATGCTGGTGGAGGGCCATGCCATAAAGTTTAACTTGCACTGCGTGTAGGAGGGAAACCTGGTGCCAGACATGCCAGTAAATTAAAGGCGGGTGGATGGAGCCGCTAAGCCACGCACGCACGCATGCAGGAAGAAGGAGCTGTGGTCTCTGTGGCCACAAGCGGTCATTAGTGGTCATTTTCTGCCGAGGTTAATGTAACACAAGAATCGTCTATTTGTGTCGTTTTAAAACACAGTGTAACTGTAGCTAGTCCTTAATTCACTGACCGACTAATGCAGCAGCATCTACTCTATATACAGACTGTTTTTTGACAATGCAGGTCAAGGAAATTGATAATATTTACAATCAAGTAAGTTTTACATTGTGGTACTTTAACACGAGTAAAAGAACTTCTTCACTTTTACCAAAAACAATCTTCTTCTTTCATGATGTTTATAACATTCAGGTTTTTAGCTCTGTTTTGTATTACGTCCTCTCCATTTACTCCACCTCTCTTTCAAGGAAAACGTCACATTGTGACCTTCAGCAACGCCGGATTTGTTACTGAGCTGCTGCATTACTGTTCGACAGAGGCACCAATCAAACAGGCGCTGAGTGGGTGTGACAGAGCTGATCTAATAACTGAGCTACAACGCTGCTGGAAACACACACACGAATACGTTAGAAGCAAATCTCAACCGTCAGACGTTAATGAGAAGCAAAAGAATAACTGTAATGCAAACGTTACTAAACACCCATACTGATGATTCATATTTAAGTTTCAACCCCCACAGCCCCACTGAGACTCAGGTTAGAGACAAAAAGCCGTAACTTTATTTGTTGCCTCTCGTCGACATTAAAACGGCTCAGGGAGATTATTAAAGAGAGAAAGACGTAATTATGCCGGAGCCGACGACTCAACTCTCATGTGACGTTCGGAGCAAACCGGCTGCTTACGGACTAGAACAATGCAATCCTGCCCCTTATCCATGCTGCCTGATTGACTTAATTGTGTCATTGTTTTTGGAGGGCTAAGTGCTCTGTTGTTTAACACTCTGTTTAGTATGTATGAGCAGCTCGCTGGGTTATTAGGGGTGACTTTATGACAAACAACCCGGGTCTGCAGAGGCCCAGAGGCTTGATTAGAAAGGGCATCACTGCAAACACAAGGCTCTGGTGTTTGTGTGTCTGTGTGTGTGTTTGTGTCGTCTAGCTAAACTGGAAATTGTTACTTCGCAGTGAATGCAATGTTTCTCTGGCTGCTCAATAAATAATTCGAATGGAAACTGAATATAAACTTCCTCTCACTCAACACAAGCCACAGTCGAGCTCCGTGTTTTCAATTTCAACATCCTGAACACAAACCACTGATCTAAGGGAGACAGCTACTGGGAATCGAAGCTAAATTGAGCCTGTACATTAAGTGGCCACATTGAGGCCTCCATTCTGCAATAATGAACAACAAATATGGTCCTTTTAAAGCTTGTAATTTTACATTTTTGTCTGAAAATCAGAAGGGTGGGAATTCAAATCTCACTTTAATTTGAGTGCGTACATATTGTGTACACACAGTGGTGGAAGACCACACAACTGTAGTACATAATAAAAAATTACTCCATTACAAATATAAAAAATGTTACTTAAAGAGATACTTAGAGGCGTTTTTTCAGTTGTAAAGTAAGTAATGATTAACATTAACACTGGTTTGATATCAAATTTAAGACCAAATTTATAAAAGACCTACATTAATAGGTTGAACGTGTCTCATATTGCCAACTAGTGTTTCAAACTTTCTTGAGAAAATGAGAATTGGCTGTTTCGAGTCAAATTTGATTTCAGGGCTTTTCTTTCAGTTGTTTTTTTACGTTTGAAGAAATGGTCACCAGTTAATTTAATTGTATTGGATTTGGCTGCAACGCTGTTTAACCCTGAAACTCTGACAGCGTTCTGTGGACTAAAACACTTCACTCAATACAGGGCACCATGAACTTGTTTTAGAAAACTCAAAAAACTTAAATTGGAAACCGATTGAAACGGTTGCACCATAGATGTTGATTTTGTGAGTAAATCTCAAAACCAATCAGCTATCGTCTGACAACAAATTAGCCTCTGGGGCTTCCGGCGTCGGCAGCAGATATGCAAGGCCACGTCCCACTAGTCTCTCCACACAAATCGTTTTGATTCCAGACGACATTTTGGCTAATCTCTATAAACAATTATCTATGCATGTGAATACAGATACATTAAAAAGACAGTAGCGATGCATTTCAGTCAATGTGTTCCACCTTTTGCTCTCCACATGGACTGTTCACCTGCGGACAACCAAAGCCTGCTCAAACGTGATTGGTCAAACTAGAAACAGATACCCGAAGGCTTCCAGCAACAAACTCTTGTCCCTCGTCTACAGATTCCATATATTCACATGATCTGTTTATAGAGATTAATCACTTTCTGACGTGGAGAGGGACTTATGTTATAATTACCACAAACTGGAAGAACAAATTTAAAAAATCTTAAAATAAAAACGAAATGGCTCACAGTCCTGGAGTAAATGCTCTTAAACTACTAAACCTTGAGTAGCAAGAAAATCCAGCCTCATATGAACAACAAGTCAACCACAAATAAATGTTACAAGCTTCACAAATATTGCACAGTTCAGATCTATGTGCAGAACGGAGCTTCCACTGAAGTTAGATGTGTGGTGAAGTGTTTTGTTATTAAGGGTGACACCTTATGTGCTTGTTATCCCAGTGCAATATGTCCACTGGGCTGTTTATACAAATAACACAATCAATAGTCATTTTGTATTATGCTTAAGATGAGACAAATGGCGAGTGTAAGGTACAAATAAGCCTCACGGCAACCGCAGGCGCTGTTTAACTCTCTCTCTCTCTCACCTTGTCGTATGGGCTGGTGTTTGTGATGGGACAGCGGGGCGATGAGGAACTTCATCTCGGCCACGGGGCTCCAGTGGTGCAGGATGCGCACGCTCCACACCCCCGGCCGCAGGGGCTGGTTCAGCGGCGGGCGGTAGTGGGTGTACTCTGCGCTGGCGTCGATCAGAATGTCGTAGGTGGCGGCGATGACGTTGGTGGGGTCGATCCACACCACGGTGACGGTGACGTTGGGCCCTTTGCTCCACTTCTGCATGCCCACCGTCTCATCCATGGGACCCATTAAGCCGCCGAAGTTTCTGAACAGACGCTCCTTGGCGTCCCACTCCGCACCGATCTGACAGCGGGGAGAGAGAGAACAGGGAGAAAAAGAGTGAGTGACGGAATGGGGTGAGAACAGAGACACGAAGAGAAGCGAAAAAAGCACAAGAGATAAATATCTATAAATTCCCTCCTACTACTTAGAGCATATTGTGCACAGTGATCATAAATAGGTAACTCTCTCAGTGCATGCACCACCATACTTTCAAGATAACCAATATCTACACCGAATCATCCAGGGAAATAATCTCCAGCAAGCATTTTTCATCAAACAGCACCACACTGCATCCCAGCCCTCCATTCTGACGTTATATAATCCTATAATAGGCACAAGCTGACAGGCCTGATTGTTTCATCCTGCACATTTGTCCATAGTTACTCGATGATCTGTGAAGATAGAGAGGCTGAGGAAGCTCTCTGACTAAGTCTATCCCTGTGCTCCCTCGGAATACATTTCAGTGCAATAAAAAGAGAGATGGAAGGCAATGGCCACCAGTATCCGGTGTGAACAGCATTAGTGTAAAAGATAAACTAGTATACAGTGAGGATGAGTACAACCGATGAAAAATAACAATCCAAACAGAGGAAGGCAGTGAGGATATCTGACCGCAGCCTTTGTGACAGGAAAAGATGAGAGTCAAGGCAGGAAACAATATCAAAAATCTGGTTTTGAAGCTTCCATAAAAACTGAGAAGGATGTATTCTCTGCAACAGCTGTGAAAAAACAAACTGATGATAAATGTAGCAGAT
This sequence comes from Limanda limanda, assembly GCF_963576545.1. Lineage (NCBI taxonomy): Eukaryota > Metazoa > Chordata > Actinopteri > Pleuronectiformes > Pleuronectidae > Limanda > Limanda limanda. The sequence continues at coordinate 24,928,041 of NC_083637.1, read as the reverse complement.
AATATCAAAGTCAAACTTTACTTTAGTGAATTATGAGATACTATTGCAGTACCTGTTCTAAACTGCAGGTTTGGAATGGGCTGTTCTCTTGTCCTGTGTTAATGCTACTTCAGAATTATTCATTATCATTATTGAGTCCTCCTCAAACAGTGCTACAGTATACTGTCACTTTGTTATCGTCAGCAGGCTGGACGTTGATTGCTGATTAACTGAACTGGTTTTAAATGTTTCATACATGGTATTTCAGAAGTCTGTTAAGCAATGGAAGCAATCTCCAGATTGCCAAGTGTGAAGCCGTTGATATGAGTTCCACATACATACACACAGACGTTCGTGGAATTAGTAGGAAAATACATTACGGTGCCCCTGGCTGCAGAACATGGGAATAGCTGAAAGCCTTTAACAAACTGGAGTGCTGCCAATGGACCAACGAGCCAGTTTAAGATATTACATCTTGTAAGATTTAAAAATAAACGATAAGTGTTCACAAGTTTGCTGGTTTGTTTGTTAGACTGAACCGAGAATTACAGGCTGAGTAAACAGAAGAAAACCGATCTCTCTACAAAGATGTATGGCAAGAAAAGAGAGATAGAAAGGAGAATGAGAGAGAGAGAGAGAGAGAGAGAGAGAGAGAGAGAGAGAGAGAGAGAGACTACATTGCGAGAAACAGGAAAGGAACAAAAGTGTAATTTAATGTCGTCATAGTGGTGACGACTGTAACTGAAGAGGTGTGATCTCTCTGTGTGCTGGATTGCAGCCATTGCAAAACCGTGCGGTATGCAAAATGAGAAATGTGGAGCGATTGCGATTGATGGTGGAGACAGGGTGATAAAGAAGGAGGCAACACACACACACACACACACACACACACACACACGTACTGACAGTGAAAGATGGCTGGCGTGCTGGCAGAAATGTGAGAGGAACGGCGGCTTTAGGAAGCGCTCTTCTTCACAATAGTGGCTGATTAACACAGCCTCATCCCGCAGGACGATCAATGACTGACTGGAACTGATTCTGTACTACCTCCTGTGAGAATTGAGATTGCGATGTACAGTATAAATAGACACAAGTTGAATAAATGAGCCCCACAGAGAAAGGGTGTGAGTGTCTTAGCCTTTCCGTAAAAGACACCTCACTCTCATCTCAATTATTGGACTGACCTCTGCCATTTCTGCCCTGTGGACCTTGGTTCTCTTCTCTTTAAATGACTAATCAACTCTCTTGTCTGGCACCTCTGGAGCTCATTACTTTATTCAAGGCTAACTCGCTGGCACCACATTACATCCCCAATTGATTGGCAGCACTCTTGTTCTAAGCCCGAGAAAGAAATGGAGGGAGTATTGACGCAGGAATCTCACTGTAATCCACTGGAAGAGAGTCTGCAGACTGAAGTGAGAGTTGTGAAACCCCCAGAGACCTGCTTCTTGTTCTTGCCTGTAGATTATTTGGCAAAATGCAAGTTTCACTTTTTAAAACAGCTTCAGGCCAGACAAGTGGGCAACGTACACAGGCTCTCCTCTGTCTGCACCAATACATGCATATTCTATGGACACACAGGTTAATAAGGGTTCACCGCGCACAATTTGTTGACCGATGCTGACCTGGTGCCTACGGAAATACTGGACAGAGGCTGTTATTCCGGCAAGAAAGTTTGAAATGCTATACATTGATCTATTCTATACCTTATGCAGAGCTTGGGGTCCTAATGCCCACACAAAAAATTGTCCGCAGCATTATTTCGTCATGTTGGCTCAAAGTTTGCTGGAATATTTAAACTACATTCCCAAAGTTTAACACTCTCTTGGTGATTCAATCTGAGGTATATCTATGGGTGAGAATGGAAGCATAGAGAAGCAAGAAATTCTTTCTTCTTTAACTTCTGGCCCATTTCAGCCTCTGCCTATAGCTTACGATGACCTCCACACTCAACCTGTCCCTCGCCGCTGCTGCTACCCAATAAGCTTTAACTTAAGACCAATACTCAATCAAGCCTTGATGGCCCACACCAAGTCTGAGGCTTATGACCTTCTTTCGCTTATAGCTATACTTAGAAGAACACGGTTTTGTGGAACTAATGCTGCTCAGCCAACGTCATTGTGGCCTCTTCACATTTTTCTTCAACACTGCCTCATCATGTCGTTTACTCATATTCCTTGTTTCATCCACTGCTCAATTCCCTGTCCAACATTATAGAGAACATAAAACGCTCCCGTCTCATAACCCATCTCTTTTCCATTTCTTCTTTCTGACACTGCGACCTTGCAAACCTTTTGTTCATCTACGTCATCGGATTGCCGGCGCCGAAAGTCTGACACGTTCAATAAGACAGGTCAGTTTGATCAGGCAGTGGCGTGGACAGTCCCATTCTGCATCTGACCCTGATTAAAACCACAGGGCACAAATGTCCCTTGAAGCTCTGTACAGAGACTTATTAGTGGCCCTTTTTGTGAGGGGGGTAATAAAACCCAGGTGTTCACCAGACGCAGCAGAAGACTCCCCCAGGGCATCATTTACACTACTGAGGGATTATGGGTAAGACGGATGGATGCCACCTAATAAAGATACACTGTGGAGCCATGGATGAAGGTACTGACAGCAAGGATATAATGTGTTCAAAAGAAGATGGAACCATGTAGTCGAAGCTGCAAGCTGAGAGTTTGAGAGATGCATCAATACAGACCTAAAGAAACAGTTTGACAATAAGATAAAATAAGTATAGTATAGAGGAAGTATAAGATTTGGGGAATACATCCTCATATCGACAGCCAGCAGCAGGTAGCCTGTCAAAAAATGTATTTCTACTTACACTGCTAACGCTCAAGGACATCTGTTTTTGTTCTGCCAGTAAAAATCAACGCGTGGGAAAATGAACACATTTTGGTTCTATAGGTTGTTACAAACCACTGTTTCCTGCATTTTCAATTTTGTATCTATCCTAAGCTAACTGGTTGTGTTCAGTACATTCTTATCGACTGTAAAAACTTTAAAGTAATATTAACATTATGTTTTTTATGAATGAGTACATTTCCTCACAATGTCAATCAATTCCGGTAAACTGCTGATATGACTAAGATCACTAGTTAGCATGTCTGTCAGTGCTCTACAATTTGTTAGCCAGCAGTTAAAGACCACTATTTTCATATTAGAAAAAAGATTAAAGAATTTCGTAGGGGTCTCAAATCATATTTAGAGGTTTCAATAGCCAAGAAGCTTTCTTTTGAAGGGGTTGGGGGTCACTCATAAAAACTCCAGTGTCTTTTCTTCCAGCAATACATTTTGACTATACGTTCACTCCAACGCCGAGCAGAACATGTCTTCACTTTAAAATTGTATTCTAAACAGGAACCTTCTGAATTGCAGGTGGAACAGGAAGCAGTCACAGCCACATACAAGAAAAAAAAATAGCTCTCCCTTAAACTGTCCACGCTAGGTGCCAGTGTGTTTTCAGTAAGTTGATAAAATATGTCAAATAACTTAAATGTTACTTCCAATTTTTTCGAGAGGGGAATCATTAGTGGTTTATAAAAGATGCGTGGAACATACAGATCCGATAAAAAATTGTAAAAATAAAATCTAAAAATGGGGAAGTATTAAAAAGTTGTCTGACTGGTTGGATCTGGACCATGGGAGGATATACAGTTTTTCCAAGTCTTGACCCAATAACAGAACATCTTTAAGTATTAAATGTAAAACAGCATTTTTTTCTGGTGTCTCCTGCTACATTTTTAGACACATTTTGATTCCACTCTTTTGTAATTTTTGAGGTTTTAATTTGTGAAGTTGCTTTATAGGATAAATCAAAATGCCAGCTGTTGTTGTCTCCCTCTATACATCCTCTACCATGATGTGCTTGTGTGTATGTGGTAGAGCAAGGACTAAACCATCAGTCAAAGCCAGTCATTTTACTGTTTGAGATTTATTCAACGCAGCATAATATACTTCTCAATGTCAAATCTGACTTGAGGTGAAATACTAATTTTAACAGTGCCAGCTGTAAGTGGTCCTACACTAAATCATGCTGTAAAAGGGCCTATAAAGGCAGCTGGGAGGCAGCAGTGGAGTGAAGAGAAAGACATATCTGTCTCCCTTTATATCTCAAGGAGGACAGGAAACACATTGTTAAGCCGACCATATGGTTTATCTACCAAACTCCAGCGTATAGCTTTAATGTAACGGGTCATATCTGCTAAGTTGACAAAAATGACGGAGCTGTTACAGCTACGCCGTGCTGCCTAACTTAAGCTCTTTCTGCTCTGGTTTGGACTGACAGATGGACAGACCGACTGACTGACAGCCATTACACAGCTCGACACAGCCAACGCTTCCTTGGGCTGAGCATCCAGATAAAGGCCACAGCTCACATCGTTTCTCTGTCACTCATGGTTTCATGGGCTCGACGCACAGAGCTCAGGCTACATCCATGCTACTACGTTCCCTTTTGAAAGCAGCGTTATCAAACTAGCCGTCCATACCAACATGCATGAAAGCGCATACCACATCACCACTCATGTACACTGGGTATGCGGGTGACGGTGTAAACAGGAAGAAAACACAGCTAGACTTGGACATTTTTACATATTGCTCAAATAACAGCTTGTCTCCTACACATGTAATTAGTTGTATAATTGTAAAATTCAACTGAGCAAAGATAACAGGATAAACTGTGCTTGTAAAGGATTATTCATGTTGCGTTCTACACTGGTAGCTGAGGCTTATGCAGGCTGTTTTCTCCCTAAGGGGTTATTTTAGAGGGGCCTGACGAATCATTGAAGGACACGTCCTGACCAAAAGGACCCAATCATCAAGTTGTGAGTGTCTACGTTTCCAAACATCACCGTTTCTGCCCATCCAGACCAAAAACAGCATCAAAGTTTGCAAACTAAAATGTGTAGCAAAGTTTATGTGTCTTCAAATAAAAACCACTAGTATGGATGTAGCCTCAGTGGATCCGAGGAATCTGGATGCCTTTTGAGTTTACTCTGAGACTGTTAGAAAAGGTCGTACAGGGTCAAGGTGTGTGACTGTGATCCAAAGGCGCAAACAAAGCCTTTCACAAATCGTTTGGCATTTCGGCCTCCGACCAAGCTGTGCATGATAAACCAGAGAAAAAGGTCAATTTACATTCACTCAGTTAATTTTGTCCTTTTTAAGAAGACACTCGGTGGCTGTCACATCACACCCGAGTGGCTGTGTCCTAAACAGGCCTTGTGGTAAACAGAAACACAGATTAACATAACAAGACAATCAAGGGAAGCATTCCAGTGTGAAGGTGAGAAGACGTTCTATTAGGAAACAACAAATAAGCAGCACAGGATGCGCTCATCCCTATAAACTTAGATGAATTCAATCAATTTACATTTTACAAGGCCATTACAGGCACAATTTTAAACGTGGGGAGATGCAGTGCTTTGAGTCTTGGCAAGGTCGCCATAGCAATGAATATGAGTTCACCATGGCAATGAGCTGTATATTTCACCTCTAATTACATGCTGAATAGCTGTGTTTTTCCTGTGTGGTGCTTAGGATTTTAATGGAGCTCATTTCCTGACACTGGTAACCGCTGACTGATGTTTTGTTGCTCGTGCCAAACCAGTGACTGAAATGGAAATGAAAAATACATGTGATACCCGGCGATCAAATTTGCTGACTCACCTCCGCAAACTGCAACCTGCTGAACGTGCTGCTCGCAGGCGTGCTCAGCTTGAAGTTCTTCTTGGGCGCCACCCAGGTCTCCATGGTCTCCAGTTTGCTGGTGGCCAGGTTGGTGGCGTGATGCTTGACCAGGTAGCCCTGGAACTGGTCCGACTGAAAGTAGAGATGCACCGACACCGGGTGGCCCATGGGGAAGTACCTGGCAGAGCATGGAGAGAGTGGGAATCCATTAGCGAACCTGATATCGGCTCATCTACCCGCTGTGCCACTTTTCAGGGCATACGCTGTAAGAGGAGAAGAATATCGAGATCCCTCTGGTTACTTTCTGGAGGGGGCAGCCATGGACATGCTAATGTGGCCGCATGCTAATTTATGCTCGCAGTGAAGGTTAGTGGGGAGTCGATGTGTTCTGTGTGTGACACGCCGGACATTAATTCAGTGACCTTTAACAGAAAACCAATTGGTCAAAGACGTGCGTTGACCATACTGATGATTCCCTTTAAACGTTACTTGCATGTACGCTTGGGTAATGGGTGACTATAATTATTATTATGCTTACACACACTATTACAGTAGATAAAAGATAAGTAATGGGCTGGTGAATACCTAATTAAATCTGGGTTACCTTTGAAATCTTCTAAGTAAGTAAATAAACTTCTTCCACACTAATGATTGCTTTACAATGTGATGGTTGCCGCTGGTTGTGAAGTAGAAGGGACGGAGAGAGAGGACACAAGACGGTCGAGACCACAGCAATCTGCTCGCGACAGAGAATTACAGAACAGTCATGGGCTGCGTTGGCAGCAGATTCAGATTAGTCAGAGCGCTGAACACACACACACACACACACACACACACACACACACACACACACACACACACACACACACACACACACACACACACACACACACACACACACACACACACACACACACACACACATCACAAGTCTGCTGAACAAAGTTGAACTGGGTCATCCAGTCAGCTGAAGCCAAACGAAGGTCTTGCCCCTCTGATTAGTCTGTTGTTCTGTTTGTGTGTCGACTCGTACGTGGCAGAGGGCCGGCCAGAGTGACTTCTGGAAAAACAAAAAAGGGCGGAGGGTGGGCACTGCTGGGGAACACTGCACAGCTGCTCTCTGCCACCCCCCCCCTCACCCAGTTTCCTCATCCTCTGTCTCTTATGCTTCCTTCTACTAGTCTTCATTCCTCCTATTTACACACACACACATACACGCGCACGCACACACACAAACACACACACACACACAGACAAACGTGCACGCTGCCTCCCTCGTGCTCATGGCCTCATCAGTATTCTACTACAGGACCAAGAGTCAACCCGTCCTAGTAAATGCGACCCTGACAAGCAGAACAGCAAATATTTACACCCCAAAAGGATAGCGGTGCACACTCACTCCTCCCCTGATGCCTCTTTCTCTTTCTCCTCTCTGTTCCCCCATCTGCCTCCCCCCGCTTTGCCCCTCTCCTCCTTTCATCCTGCTTTCTGGGCCTCGTCCCTCGGCTCTCCTTCCCCCCCTTGCCCTGTCTTTCCCAAAAGAGATGTGGTGTTGATGCCAGTGTGAGACGCAGTGAAAAGGGGGCCAAGGCGTAGCCGGCACAGAAGCTCCATTCAAGCTTTTACTCCACAGTCTCTTCCAGGCCAGTCACAGAGGATTTCATAAAGAGCCAAATCCCTCTCTGTGGCCTTTTCCTCTCTTTTGCTCCCGTCTCACTCTCAGGCTGATCCATCCATCTGTAGGGAGCACATCTGAATGCTCCAGGCATGCAAAATACACTTAGCCACACTTGTTCGTTTATTTACAGCACCTAGCTAAAACTAATGCGGTCTGCAAAGAACATGCCCTCCAAAGTGATCATCCACACCTCTTAGACAAAAAGCACTGATGGGATGTCACCAAGTACATTTGCCGAGTTGCTGTCCTTAAGTATATATTTTGTGTATCTGGACTATACTTATATGATTTATTTTCAGGTATTTTTCACTTTTACTCCACTACAAATTTCAGCAAATATCAGTTTTTTCTATTCAACTATTCAGCTTTTACACCGCATTACTTTCCCATTGTTTTTCTATATTTTTAAAAGTAATGTATTACATAACATTACATTTCATTTAGCTGACGCTTTTTATCCAAAGCCACTTACACTAAGTGCATCAAGCATAATATAGACGAGTGGAGACCGTTGATCCAATCAGAGAGGACAGGTCACATTACACCCCCAGTGTTTTTGGTAGCATCATCGGCAACTTTCACATTTAACATGACAAGACTCTGTATTATTCTCAATATTGAAGGAAGTCTATAGTAGGCACAGTTAATGATGTAGTAGACGTTGCATTAGAGAATTGACTACACTCATACTTTTGTTTTAAATGCTTTAAAAACAAGTACTTACTTTGACTTAAGCTGGGAAGGTAATGTGGTACTTTTACTTGAGTGTATTTTGCCTATTTCTATGTCCTTTTACTTAAGTAAAATATTTGAGAACTTTTTCCGAAACTGTTAAAAAGAAGGTTTTATTGCAGGACTGTTGAATTAGACTGCATTAGTTTTAGTTAAACTGACAATTGAGTTGATGTGGCCAGTGGTGCACACACGCAGACACAAACAAACGGACACACACACACACACACACATACAGGCTTGAGATAAAAGAACAGGACTTCTTGCAGACATTTGCATTTTTCCATTGTGGACTCATCTGCTGTGACTTGCTTTGGTCTTAAAAGCAAACACTTGATTGGATTTAATTACTCGGCTTCATCAGTAAAATTCCTGATCAATAAAACAAAAATAAGAAGGCTCCAGGCAGACAGGCCCTGTGCAGTCGCACCACACACATCGTTTATTTAATTATAAGGCCTATATACCAGACTGAGGCTGAATTAATAGAAACTCGCAGACTCATTTTAGCTTTTATTTCTCCTCTGAACAATGTCTCACTGCAGCTCTTTGACCAAATCATATACTTGTCTTGTTGCACATTAAAGATTATTTTCATGTCTGTGTATTATACAGAGCATTAAAAGAAACCGTGTATTATTCATGTCCTCCACCCAGTAATGCTACAGTGATCAATTTATGACCATATGACATCATAGACCAAGTATGGCTAGTACCTGGTCTGACTCTGTGCGTTGTAATAACTTCAGAGCAGCAATAAGTGATGCTAGAAAACCTGGTTCTCAAAGATGGAGAGGTAATTATTGTTTGAAAAATAAGGCGACTCAGATGTAATGGTAGTTACGTTCCCACTGATAATAACTTAATCAATTATTAATAGATTTTCCGCTTAGAACAGAATGCAGTTGTCTGACCAACGTTACAATTTCCTAAATATTACGATAAATTATGAAATAATGAGTGACGAAGAAAAACTTTAAACCTTTGATTAGACATTTGCTTAAAAACTTTGGAATCAACTTTTTAAAAAGACGTGAAATGTGCCAATGTTGGGGAAGTTTACAGGTTTATTCTTCCCTGATACTCATTTTATTGCTAAGTTTTATAAATTTGAATTTGAAGTTTAGTCCTAGCACCAGGTATCATCATGCAAGATTTTCTTTTCACATGTTTTGCTGTGTTATTAATCTTTTCATAAAGTCTGTGTTCTATTGACTCCAGCCACGATTAGAATGCAATTAAAGACTTTATTCTCAGGAAAACCCTATCAAACTGTTTTCATGGGAAACACTGTAATGCAACATTCACACACCTTATAGACGGCATTTTGATTTGCAGTTTGCTTAAGAAAACTTCTGACATGACCTGAAATTCACCCAAGGGCCTAAAGACAACTCCCACATATCAGGCAACACTTCAGTCATTGTGTATATGTTAGAAGGAAGCAACACACACACACACACACACACACACACACACACACACACACACACACATGAATGCACAGACACATCAACAGGTTAATTCTTGAGGCAACGGCCTAAACACTCACATATACAAAACTTAGACTATATACACACAGACACACACACACATGCACACATTTTCAATTTCCCTGCTCAGTGACCTTTGGCCTCTCAGCCAATTTAAAACAGTTACATGTAAACGTTAGAATACTGGCTTGTTTGTAAGGTTTGTTTGGAAATGCTTTTTCTCACTGGCTCATTTCCTGGCAATGACAGCAATGCGGAGACCCCAGCGTTCTGAAAAATACATAAATGCACTAATGTTCACAAACGCACCCGTACATGTAGCCTCCTTTCCCATGGTCTGCTCTCGCTCTCTTTTTTAACAGATGCGGTGTATGAGTAGAAACAGCTGTAGTGGAGAGATGGTTTTGAGGTTTGACAGATGGAAACATGTTTCCTTCTTTCTCGGCTTGGCTTTACCCACAGGACAGAACACCCACAATGCAGCAGGGGTGGTGGGGTACTAATCACTAGGTGCCACACTTACACTCACCGGGAGAAAACCATCTCAGATGACACTCGATGATAGCTTTATGTCGCCTCCTCCTCTTCAACTATGAAGCTGTTTTCAGACATGAACTCTGGAAAATTGGTTGGACATTTTCCTGGAGTTTTTCTTTTACACATGAAGAATGCAGCAGGACAGTGTCCAAGTCACACATGTTCATAACAACAGGAAAATGTCCAGAGCGTTCAAGCGAGGGGGGGGGCCTGAGTAGAGCATGCAGGAGGCAGAACAGGACGTTTCTGCTTATAACAAATCCTTGGTGCCTATCACCAAAAGTTCTTGAATCTCTTTGAGAGACTCAAGAGCTTTTGGTGTTTTCTCCAATGAGCTCACTCTGACATTCTCCGGACATTTCACTAGGGGGCAGGCAGGAAAAACTCAGGAGAATATTCACAAGAATGTCCGGAGTCCAGATCGGTCGGTCAATCTGAGGATTTGTGAACCTTTCCTGAGTAGACCAATAGGAATTGGCATGACTTAGATGACCACTAACAAAATGTAAAGCAGCTCAGAACAAGGTGTGCCTTCATAAAGCGTTTTCCTTCATTCTTTGTTTTATTTAAATTGTCATATCCTTTCTCAAGAGTGTAAAAGGTTTAATGTCTATTGCCATCATGAAGAATAGTGTCATATTAATGTTTTTCTTCTTTCCTGTTGTGTCTCTCTGCTTTATCCTTTGTTTTGAGCTGCCTTTCTATGAGATGCATGGAGATTCGTGTCACAATAACAAGCAGTTTGCACCTCTTGCTCTGTGTTTTGAATCAGCAGATTTATTATGTCAGGGTTTTTTAATCACTGGGCTTCATCAGCGTGCAAATAAACGAATGGGAAACTTAAATGCTCCTGCACCATATGCTGCTGGACTTACTGAAGTACAGGGAGCTGTAATGTTCCGTTTGGCTATAGTGTGGTGTTCCCTTTTCATTTTAACCACCCATGTTAACAGCACTCAGGAATTCGTACAATCGCCACTAATCATACGCTGGCATGAAGGGACAGCTTTCACTGCTATGACCTACATAGCCTCATTATCTCAGGGATAAACTGACAGAGGAACATATCACGTTACAAAATGAAAAGCATTACCCAGAGTTCTCTGCTGCTATTTGGCACTATTCATTGTTATCCTATTTCCATGACATATGATCCCAGACAGAGACATCAGCAGAGATCCACAGGCTTCAATACATTCTGTGGTTTCTCGTTCCACCATGTGCAGTTTTTGAGAGTATGATCAAAGTGAGGTGCACCTGTGCATTTAGGTGCATGTAGGTCTCTGGTGATGTGTGCGCAGATGTAGAAAAGTAGACAAAGAGTATTTGCACAGGTGAATCTGCCTGTGTTTACCTGCAGCTGTGATCCTTTGGGTTACCCTGTAGCGAGGCGGCAGCCCTGGCCAGGCCCAGGCGAGAGAAGGAGTGGAAGTACGTGAGCTGCGTGTCCGACAGGCTGGCCACTCCATCTGGCTCGTCGTACACGTTCTCCCAGTACGAGTTTAGCGCCGGCATTCCCTGAGGAAAGGGTCCAAACAGGTAGGTGTCCAGCTGGTTCACTATCTCCTGGTTCACGCTGGCTTCAAACTTCCTGGCGAAGAAGGTGGGTCGCACAGTTTGCTGCAGAGGGAAGCATGGGAACGGCAAAGCAGGGAAGGGTGAGACAAAAAGGAGAAAAAGGAGAAAATTGAGATTTGGTTTTGTGCCAGGATGACAGGAGGGAAACATGTGATGTGTGTGAAAGTGACGTGTGGGCAGAGAAGAGAGAATGTGACGACAGAAGGTAGAGTAGATCAAATGCAGCAGATAAGGTGAATTCATTGTTATGCACTTTAAATTCAAATGGTCCATATGTACAAGGTCTCTGTCAGGGGTTCCCAACCGGGCTAATCCCGGCTGGCATCGGACGAGAGGCGGGGTACACCCAGGTTGCAAGAAGCCAGAGAACCCAGAGAACCCAGAGAGAACCCGGCAGAGAACATGCAAACATCTACACAGAAAGGCCCTGGTCGACCAAGGCCACAGTTGTCTACCTTCGTCTACTAGAAGTCTCAATTGAACATTGGTTCATTTCAAGGTTTCACAACAGTAAAAGTTTGGGTACCATTGCTCTCTGTGGTTCCTATGAGTCAATTAAAATGTATTCCAGTGAACACAATGCACTGACTATAATTGATAATTAACAAGGAGACCGCCCAACTTTAATACCCCGTCTCATGGGAGGGAGAAAAGACACTGTTTCTTTTCTGAGTTATTTATCTATTTCTTTTCCAGATCCAGAGCAGAGAGTGAAAGGAAGAAACGAGGAGCTGCCGAGGAAAATTTGTGGAGAAAACAATTGATGTAGCAGGAGAGGTCTTTAAAGGTTATTGCTTTATCAATGAAAGTATTGATGAAGGGCTACTTGCTGCAGTTGATCAGGAAAAACTGTTTGATTCGGGAAGTTTTGACACAGTTAGAGGTGATAGACCAAGAAGAAGATGCCTCACATCAGAGGCTGATCTAACACCGGTCCTTTTTTGTATTTTTCCCTCCATTCATCATTTCTCTCTTCACAGTTCTTTGTACAGTGTTTGTGTGTTTCGCCCTCCACCTCTCCATCTCTGTCTCACTCTCTCTGTCCCTGCCACACTGTTGCTCGTGTGGTTGATGGTGCATCATGAAATCTGCCGCCTCCGCAGCTTGGTTTAAACACAAAGACTTCTTCTCAGTCGCAGTGACAAAACTGTTTACAGATAGTTACCCAGCACCAAACGCCTTGGTGCTATCTGCGGAAAAAAAAACGAAGCTTTGGCAAATTTCTGATACTTTGCCATTTTCTCAGGCTGAAACTGGCAACTGTGGGATGTTGGTGCTCCTTCACACGGCACCAGACGATTGCATCAGTCTGCCGCGATTGGCCCAAGATATCAAAAGAAATGAGGAGGAGGGGGTTTAAGTGTAGACACGCTCCCGGATAGTGTTCGTTCTGACCCGTCGTCTGAAAGCACCGACCTGTCACAGCCTGACTTCCCAAATGCACCTCATCCTAAAACACATTACTTAACAATGATGCAATGAGACAAAAAGCACCACTCTCTCTCAGTCTCTCCAGAAGGAACCCCCCTCCCCCCCTGTGAGCTCACTTCACCACGTGGGGCAACTCAACAGTTGTACCTTGAATTATTCCTCTCATCTGCAGAACCAAATCCCAGCCCACTGTAATTGTCTCTATCTCCCCCTCTGCTAATGTTCAAAGGGAAACTTAGATGGCGCTCTCAAAGGGATATTAAATCCTATAAATACCGGGGGCCTGGCTGCTTTCTGGAAAGGCTGCTTTGTTCCCAGGGTTGGTCTTCACTGGTACCAGGGTGCCAGACAGACCCTGCAGCCCTGCCAAGGACCTGTGGTAATGTGTTGGCGCTGAGCAGCCAGAGACCGAGGCGAGACAGATGGCAGAGAGGTCCGGCGGAGAGTGGACTGAGGTCAGGGATGCAGCTTTGACTGGTATTTGAGGGACGGGAGAGACCGAGTGAGCCACAGCACCGAGAGGGTCTTTAACTGTGCAGAATGTTTTCGATTCATCTCGTAGCTTTTACTTTGAGGGAGCCCATTAAAAGTCAAACAGCGATACCGACATCCTCTGGGGGTCTCGGAGTCACTGCCAATCACTCACTTTCAATTTGGAAAGCTAACTAACCCTCTTCTCCCCTTTATACCCAAGGCAGGCAGGATCTAATTACTATTAATTCTATTTTTCCCCGTTCAGGGTCACACTAATAGAGACATAATTTTGCACGTAGCGATTGTGAAAGCTGTGGGAACAGGCTGGATGCTGAGGGTGAGAGGACAGACCTTGAGGGCAGAGAATTTACAGATTACTGCCGGAGATTTCCCATGATGCACTGAGGTGTGTGTGCAGCAAACATCCTCCAAAACGATGTATGCTTTTCATTTTGATATCAGGTCTACTGGGTTAGTCTCTGGTGGACATCTACTTGAAGTTAAGACCTTTAATCCAGAGGAGCTTTAAAGCCCAGGGCCTGTTTTTATCAAACTGCTAAAAGTGAGATTTTGGACATAAGTGAGACAGAGAAGAGAAAGTCTTTGGTCCAAGCTGTGACACAGAGAAAGAAGAGAGTGCATGTCCACATGTTTTAGAACCAATGTGCATGTCTCTGTGGACATGCACATTGGTTATCCATAGTAACCAATTTATTCTAAAATTTAGAATGACTCTACAATATCATGGCGAACATAATATTATGTTATCTGAGGCTGTGTGTAGTTTAATATGGTAGTTTTGAGTCACCAATTACCGATGCTGCTTTACTGTTATCCCCAAGTGTAATTTGTATAGTAGTTTATCATGACATATGCAGAGGTGGAAGAATAATTACTGGTACCACAAAGTAAAATTACTACATTACCTTAAAAGACAAAAGTATCAGCAGCTATGAACATCTGTAATGTGAGATGGAGTCGCTCTCAATAGCTATAACTTAATATTGATGAAGTTTGAAGATTGTGTGTTCTCATCACCTGGAAGCGGTGGAAGTCTGCAGGCTTGAAATCATTCGGGGAGCATCCACACCAGTCCACGATGTGCTTGTACTGGCACTTACAGCCCAGTTTACGGTTCCAGTTGGTGATGCGCAGGTTGTTGTCCACCATGCTGTCACAGTAGGCGCTGTTCTCCAGCACCGTGTGGAAAAAGGACTGGGAAGCGGGACACAGAAGGGGATTGGGAGAGCGAGGTAAAACGGGGAGGGAGGAAGCAGAGACAGAGAGACGAAGAAAGGAAATTAGAAAGTTGTATTCCTTTTATTTTTTCATTTATGTTACGCCGCCAGAACACACAAACTAATATAGATTTGGAGCTGAGAATGGAGTTTCACAGCAGCTCTTGATAAACATCCAATTTTCCAAGTCAGCCTTTACACCTTCACCTCACTTTATGATTAATGTTCATGTTCTTCTTCTTCCCCTGAACATCTAACACAGACACCAAAAGGCAACAGTGTCTACGGCTTCTATAACAGAGCAGTGCTCACTTGTCAGTCACAGGTTAAAAAAACACTTGACATACACACACACAGTTACAGACACAGACAAGAGTGTGTGTGTGTGTGTGCGTATGTTTTAGGGAGAAAAACGCGAAGAGGGAACCTTTGTTCAATCACCATGTTTTCTCGGCTGTCTTACCTCGGCAGGCAGCAGTGTGTAGGCGTAGAATCTCTTCATGTTGGTGACCAGGTCGTCCTTGGAGTTCATCACATATTCCACGAACATGCGGTTGAGCAGGAACCAGTCGGAGCCGCCGTCCACCGAGATGCCGTCTGGGATTTTACGATCGCCCAGCCGCCACATGTGGGTGTCGCACTCGAAGAACAGACGATCCAGACCCTGCTTACGGATAAACCTGATAAACACACATAAATGTAGAGTTATGTCAAAGACTGACAGCTAAATATACACATAGTTAATTAATTAATTGTGAAAAATAAACAAAGTCTAAGAGAGAAGTGGTCTGTATCTGCAGCTTTTTTTCCTTTTTATCGTTACTTTCCCTAAATGGAAATTTGTGGATGAGGAGAATCAGTCGTTTCGTGTGAGGCCTAAAGTGACTCGACAAATACGTTGCTCACACTTGTCACGAGATGAGTTTATCCACAGTAAGAGGAGCGACACCCTGCATACATAATGAAGGTGTTACTCCTGTGAACGTATCGAGTGTTAGAGACAGGGAGTCAAATTCAGGCCACCCAGGTCAAAATGTTCCCTCTGTTATCCGACGGGTGACAAACACTGTTGATGCACTGTCCTTGTGCTTCACAGGAGCTCTCTCACATACACATACATAGAGGATGTTTATTCTCTTATGCATTTTTATTTGTTTTAATGCAAACATAAGCATACACTGGTCGATTATCAAGCTCATTGCTGTTGTTAATATAAAATTAAATCAGGCACGAAACCCACTCCATCATACAGCACGGAATAAAAACTGCGACTGCAAACAGAAAGCTGAGTCACGCTGACTCATGCATCCATGCTGGATGTTTGTTTCTTTTCCCTCATCTTCCCGTGTTCTGGAGTATTTTTGCTCTCAGAGTCGGTGGCGGTGGCGACTGGTTTTCCACCGGTGGCGTGACAAGGCAGGAAGCAGAGGGTTTCGGCGGAGATGGACGGTCTGGCGGTGACCTCGCCAACTAACCCCAGCAAGAAGGTGAATTAATGATGCCACAGATGGCGGCTAATGGTGTCATGATTCGGTGACCACGCCATGGGAGCAGGAGTTTGCTCCCTGTGTCTGTGTGTGTGTGTGTGAGTGCCGCAAAAATACAATTTATCATAGAGAAACAATAAGCCAGCGATGTTGTGGGGAGATCCAAGTGATAATACACAACAATACGTGTTTTGAGCTGTAAACTAAATTATATGACTGTTCTTTGTGTAAAGATAATGCTGGTATTAATATTAAATTTAATACTAAATTTATAAAAGATCTAAATAGATGAGCTGAACATGCCACCTAGTGTTTCAAACAATCTTGGACCTTTCAGAGCCAATACTTACGTAGCTTGACGTCTCTACGTCTACGACCTCTAATCAAGGGTGGGTGGTGAGCTAATTTATGTGTGTGTGAGTGAAAGGTGGGTGGGGGCTAGGCGTGTCTTAGCCACGCCTCCCAACACTGCGTTTAAAATGTATTTCCTGAATTTCAAAGGAGAGCCACCTCGCTCAAAACTTAGGGGTGAAGTAAAACTTTTAAATTAGTTGTACAAAATAGTTGCATCTCACCTGGCGTTGTCCCGGCCATGTGACTTGATGAAGTTCATGTCTCTGTATTTGGACAGGAAGGCCACCAGCTGGTTATTGGTCCTGAAATGAAAGAGACAGACTTAGCTTGGACAGGGACACACAGGGTTAGAATGAGCTAGAGGCACAACCTTGATATTTTCTGGCCATGCTAAAGGAAACAATGTGACTTTGGGGCTAAATTAGGCAAATTAATTTTACTGTTACTGTGGAAAAAATCCTTAACGATACAACAATGATCTCCTCTGCCACTTGAGGGCAGTGAAACCAGGGGGCACTGACATATCATCACCATTGAACATGATCATTAATCTGGAGTTTTGTATCTGGCCAACGATACTAACTCTCTTTTAGCTCCGATTTTTATCTCCACCAACTCCACAGGGTAATATCTGGGAATTTAGCAGCTAAGTGCAGCATCATATATATCAACCATCATATAAACCCAACTCTGACCTTTGGCAGGCGTAAGGCTAGCACAGCTGGTGTTTTATTTTCAAGGAAAAGGGAAAAAATGAATATACATTACTGTCGTCTGCCTCATATTTATCAAAATGTTGAACATCTCACCAAAAAGCTGATCCAATCAAGTTTTCATCATCTTAGATATATATCGTGTAAATAATGTTAAAAAAAAAATTGTATTCTCTTACTGATAAAGACACAGAGGCCATGTTGCAGGCTTTTATTTATTAATGCCTTGATTATAACCTCTGTTAAGGAGGCTCTGTTTTGATATCTGAATCTATGAGTGTGTGAAATTTGGTGGAAATCCAATTAAAAATCTGGATCTTGTGAATTTTAATAAGGGGACTGTTGGGCTTTGGTGGAAGTGTGTACTCTACTGAGTGCTCCCCTAGTTACAACTGTCTGTTTTAATATTAGACAAAAATCACTCAGTTCCACACTGTGCAGAGCTCAGCTGTCCAGAACCTTTTAACCAGAACCTAAAGACACATCGCATCAGTCCTGGTTTTAGCTTCACTGACCTCCATCTTCAGTGTTTTCGAATTTAGTTCAGTGTTAACTTTTAAGTTTCACACGACATTTTCACCCAGTTAGAGTTATGACCTTTCGGGACCATATAAACCAAGACATGGTTGGGAAACCTCAGGCAGAGGTCTCTCATCTCTTGCAGGGACACAGCTCAAAACTAAAGAGGACAGAGAGTTTTCAGTCAGGCCCCGAGGCGCTGGAACGACCCGCCTGAGGAACTGTGGCTGCATGAGTAAGTGAGATCCTTTCAATCCCCTCTGAAAACACACATTGTAGAAACTTTCCAGATTTTTTCTTTTTTACATTTTCTGCTTTTTCTTATAAGCATTTCTATACAGTTTCTTGATTGACCTTTAATGATTTCTTTTATCTTATATAACTGAAGATGTTTACCCTTTGATCATATGATTTCATGTTGATTTGCTGCGGGGTACGATTTTATTTCAACAAATGTAAATAATAATTATAATAATAATAAAATGCTATGTAAATAATTTTGGCCCCTCAAGCGATATTGTAATGATTTTATATAAATACCCTCCATAACAACACTGTGGATACAGGAGCACTGGATACGACACCTCCACTCAGACTTGCTGCTCCCCCAGTGTTCACCTGGTTGTGCTATGAAAAATTCCCCACTGGCACAAAAAGCTTTTTCCCTGTTGACCACCATTATAAATGACTGCAGCACTCTTACACACCCAGAACTGTAAACAAGGTGGTTTTTTACTCTTAGTTTTATGAATGTTTAATCCAGATTTCTTTCGGTAAAATGTTCTCAGAGCCTCAAAAAGTGACTTTTACTTTGGGGACATGCACGTTTGTTTTTTTCACGTAAGAAGTTTCTGTTTGGTTTGGTCTATGATCTCCACACTGGTTGAAAGTAAACAGGACTCTGTACTTGTGTCTGTGCACCAATGAGAATTCACTGTCAATCCATCCACACCCACATTATGGTCCAATGAGGTAGATTAGCTCAGTATCATATGTTAAATAAAATAAATAATAAGTAACATTTATGGATTAGATGCTCCAGTCATTTCAAATTGTAACTTTTATAGATGTTTTTTCAGTCATGAACATTCCAGGAGGGGAGGACCGCCCCCTCATCTGACATTATCTGATTCGCTACAGTTTCATACTGAACTGAAAGAACTTCTCAGTGTTTCTCATACATTGTTTTAAGATGGTCCCAGCCACAATATTAACACTGACCATCACAGATTCATTTTGTATGTATAATGTATTTATTTTCAAATTCGGAGCAGTACGCAGCATTGATTCACTCAGCCTCTTCTTGTTACGATTTCCACTTCACTGTAAAGTTCGTTCTCAGTGTATTTGCACTGGAGGTTTCACATTATCACATGATGCACGTGTTAGCTGATTGTTAATTTCCTTCCAGAAGAGCTGTGATGTGACACAATCCTGCTCATACGCAAGTGTAATAAGTGTTAAACTCACACTGAAGGGGGGGAACTATCAGCAGATAAGTGAGAAAACTGCCTATTATCGTCTGCATATACATCATTCTACACAGTCAGGCTCCAACATCAAAGTTTTTGGGGTCACGTCCAATCAATTACAGCCCCTGGCCCCTCTCGGTGTCAGCTCCTCAGCCCCTGCAGGCTGTTCAAACTCTTTAGGATCATTCAAAAGATTGTGCTATCTGTGGATTTGATGAATGACTTCACGCTGCTCTTACATTGTGGAGCAGTCTACTTCCTCACATGCGGGCCAGACAGGCTAAAAGCTTTGCTCTGCAGGCTCTGCTCTAGTCAATGGCTCTAACATTTCATCTGTGGTGGAGCTTTTCATGACGGCTTGGCTTGGCTTTCTGAAAGAGCAGCGAGGCTCTGGTAAAAAGCTCAAGGATCAGTGGGGGGAGGGACAAGCGCATATTAATGTCATTTTCTCTTGAAGGAGCAATTTCACAGCCTGGGGGGCTTATCTTAGGAGGTCCTGAGCCATAAAGCCTAACTGATGATGTGCTGTACAGACACATCACAGCCCTCTCTGTCTCTACTTCCCACACACACGCTCGCATGCTGTGTATCTGCTAGTACGCACACTGACAATACAATATACGCTACATGCACAGAGACAGGCACGCACACTCATACGCACACACACATAGCGCAAGGGGAATTCATGTCAAGCTCCACATTTGCCACCTGAGTGGTCACCCCATCCACTGGGTCTAATTTGCTTACTGTCAGCCCTGTGGCTGCTCACAGTCTCACAGTTACACTCACACACTGCTGTGAGTCTCCACTCCGCCTCCCATACCAAAATGTGCACCTTTTCAATATCATAGCCAATTAAACATCATCATTATGCCACTGTTACACTTCCATGGTCTTACTGTTAAATTCATAATCTGCCCTTTTTATAACGAGAACTTTTAATAGACCATCCCAGTGGGGAATATCTGAACACTCTGGCTGTCAGGTTATGAACTCACACTCAAACAGAGGAGAGATGGATCACACAGTTGTTATATTGGTCCTCGAAAAACCTTCAAAAAGTTCAGTAACTTTGGAATTTAACTTTTTTACGTTCTCAAATGGTTTGGCTCATTTCTAAGTGCTATAAAGATTTCATTCTTTACTGCAGGAAATGGCACCTATCAGTCATGGAGCAGAGCTAAGATATAAAAAAAAAGAACAATTTCCCCTGATGCAGATGACAAAGTGGAAGAGATTAGGAGATATGGCGCCTGCAGCCACTCATTGTCTCACAGAGCTCCGACTTCTTAAAAGCTGCAATAAAGTCTATGAAAGGGGCTTTACAGAAGAAAAAAGAGGTAAAAGCAAGGAGACTGTAGATAAAAGCAGGGAAAGAGCGTTGTACTCTCTGGCAAAGCAAGCGCGTAACTCATCCTTTGGCCTCTCTCTGGACACACACACACACACACACACACACACACACACACACACACACACACACACACACACACACACACACACACACACACACACACACACACACACACAGTATATCTCCCCGTGGACACACAGCCCCTCTGCTGGTGTGAGGGGCTCTGGATTTGCCTTTGAGAGCCGTCCATGCGGCAGGACAGACATTATCAGGGAATTAGAGGGGAAATAATGCTCGTCTCCAGGCCCACTGATAACAACAGCAGTGGTCAGGGCAGGGGAGCCCCCCCGCATTCCTGACTGCACCATGACGAGTGTCATTTGGGCCCAGCCTGTAAGGACATTACGGAGCAGGTTGGACAGTTTCAGTTGGACAAATGTAACCGAATCAGTATAAGTAATGAAAAGGTTTTTCCAAAGTGATGCCCGTGCTTATGCCAACATGTTTTACTGCCCTGTAGTGACTTCATAATGATGATGTAATGCTGATGTGTTTATTTGTTGGGGGAAGAATGTCTCTTTTCACTTGATCCTTTTTCCAAAGACATCAGAGAGGATTGTCAGCTGATTGGGTTTCAGTCTCTTGCTCGAGGACACTCTTACAAGGGCTGGAACCCGCGCCCGCCAGATTCTCAAGTTCAATTCAGTCAAATATGCAGCGTGCAGACTTGGTCAAATCCAATCTGTGGTCACAAAGGCACTTGCTAAGCAAAGATACAAGTGTGCAATTTCCATTTTTTCATATGGCATGTCTCTAAAACATGCAGTTCCCTGTCGTTCCCCTTCCCTAACTGTTTCTTCTCACTGCCGCGTCCCTCTCCCTGTCATTTCTGCCTCTCGGCTCCCTCCTTCGCTCCTTCGCTCCATCAATCGTTTCGTTTCCCAACAGATGGGGCTTAAAACCTCCACTGTCAGCCCTTTTCTCAGCCCTCATGCAAATGAGGAGGCAAAAGATGGGAAGGAAACAGAGTCTCGGCGCATGCACTCGCAAATACCCTTAATCATGCGCTGACAGACACGCAAACAGGAGAGATGTGCACACATGTACACAGACAAGTGCTGAGACACACTCAAGTCAGCCGTGCACACACACCGGTGCAGGAAAGCAGGCACGTGAGTAGACAACATGTCAGCAGCGTTTATCGAAATGTTGAAAACGGCTAAACACAACAAGACTGAACCCGTCCACGCACAACATCCGCATTTGGCCCTGCATCCTGGCTCCTGCTGTGGAGACATCAGATCCAGCTTCCGTTTCGCCAGTGGCTATTACAGCTTGTCTAAATTCAACTGGTGGACATCTGGCTGTGCAGGAGAGATAACTCTCTCCTTAATAGGGGGATTTTAATTGGCTGCTGCAGAGCTACATCAAAAACCCAGCAGACCCTGAACTCCCAGAGGACTATAAACTCACATAAAAAAAAAAAAATGTTCAACTCGTGAAATTTCTCCTCCTGTTTCCATGCTACATGTCCAGTTCAAGTAGACTTTGTGGCTTTTAATGACCTCTTACAGCCTCTTCAAAGGGATGTTTTGGAAAAGGAGAGATGACTTTCGGGCCGTACAGTACACAACAGACCCTGAAAGTCAATAGATATTGACCCAGGGCAATTAAACTGTAATCAGTTCATCATGTAACCAGTTCAATGCAGTGCAGGCAAGGAAGGAGGCAGGGGCTTGGAAGAGAAGATGTGAACGAATAGCGATTGAGATTCTACTTCATTGATCTGTTTGGTTTGGAGTGACTCTGTATTTAAAGCTCACAGTTAACCACAGGAGCTTGGACCTGTGTGTATTGAATTTCCCCCTTATTGGCGAGAGCTGTCCACTATTGTTGTAAATGAAGTGCGGCTGAATTTTTAAAGAGAAAACCACGTCCAATCCAAAGATTTGTTACCTTTAATGGACACTTAAAATTCTGGGAGAAATTCTGCTTTCCCCTCAGGCCCTACCCCTCTAGTCTTTACTGTGGTGCAACATGCTGCTCTGTTACCTGATGGGATAATCCGCAGCACTGAGGTTGATGAAGAAATCCCAGCTCCAGTCCCTCATGGCCAGCAGGTCAGCCATGCTGCGGAGATACATGGTCAGCAGGCTGGCACCGCCCCAGATGGTGGCCATGCGCCACGGTGTCACCCTCACGTTGGGATACTGTGCAGCCAGGGCCTGCACCTGCCTGTGCAAGTAGTTGGAGCGCTGAAATGAAAAGTGATGAATGAATGTGACCAAACATTGATTAGTATCCTGTGGGACATCAAGAGATTATATTTCAAAAGTGAATGAGATTGAAAAACAAATAAATGGAATTACTTTAAATCAATCAAAGACCAAATTTAAAAAGAGTCTGACTGGCTTCATATAAGTGAGGACCTCAAAGGTGTATTCAACATGAACTCTGAATGTCGACGCATCGGGGTCTCGAGTTTGCCATCCCACACATGAGGAGCACAGCAGGAGATTCTCTGGTCAGATGCACTCACAACAACAACAACCTTCTGGAGCTTTCAGGTGAGGGCTGGTGCAGCAGGCAGGCAGCGGGACTAACAAATGAATTCCACTGCAGAGATCAAAAGTTTTTGTTTACAGCAACACTGGCGTCTGCACTTATCACCAAAAACCGAGTCTTCTATTGTTTTTGTCTTTTTCAGTTTTTGCACCTCTCGCTTGTTAGAAACATGATTAAAGCGGCCAGCCTCTCTTGGAGGATCCTTCAGAGTATCTCCTGCTGTGTTCTCACAAGTGTTCATTCTGGCCTTTTCACTAGATTTTACTAGGGGGCTGACAGGAGAAACTCCTGGAAAACTTCCAGAGCCTCTCACCCGGACATTTGGGTTCTCCCATACAGCCCCTCTGGATAATTTCAGGAGATTAACCGGAGACCAGTGCAGGTGTAGAAGCAGGTCACGTTTGCTCAGTGTGTCTCACCTGATCAACGTGGATGTAGTAGTAGTGCGAGGTGTGGTAGATGGCTTTGAAGAGGCGTTGAAACTGGCGAGCGGCTCGTCCGTGGACCACCAAGACGAACCCTATTCTCACTGGTTTTAATGGGAAACTCTCAGCAGAGTCCTCATCCCAATGGACATTCACGTTGGCTTTACCTGTGCAGGTATGAAGACAACACAGTCAATATTAATGTGCTCCATTCGTTCACTCATCTGCATTTCATTCACACAGTTGCATGGATTCTCAATCTGCAAATAACCCGTGGCTGTTTGATTATAAAATCACATGTGCTCTTTATTTGATAAGTTATGAGAGGTTGTGCTATTAGTCATTACAGGATGGTGAGCAGTTAGAAATAAATTCAAGGAACAAAGAAAGCTAATTTGAAAGCCTTATGAACACAGTCATAAATGATAATTCAATGTTGTTCTTTAATTAAACAATAAACGGAGATAGCTAAACAGCAAGGTTGCTAAGCAACACAGTAAGTATCAGTTTGAGAGGTGATTAGCATATTTATAATAATGAACTGCTATGTCACAATTCAGTGGGTAATTATAAATTCTCTGTGAATGTTATCTGAGGAAGTACCTGTTTTATAACGACCAATCAAGAGGCCTTCTTGTATGTTAAGACAAGGATATTATGACATTAAGTGTAGGTGTTGCTCTCTGCTGCCTCATTGAAATACATCAGTCGTTCTCAGGAGGCCAAACTGGCCACAATTATGCACAGGGAACCGAAGCCATGCTGCAACTAAAATATTAATAAATACATGAATAAATGAAAAGACAGTCATACATCTATTTCAGCCTCGCTGTGGAACCATGAGCCGGCACCACAAAGCCCCGGCTCGCTCATCCCTTTTCTTACATGATTGAATTGGAACTATGACAATTTCTACCAAACACAACACACACTGTAACTACTATCCTCGGTCACACAGGAGTCCTGTAAGCGTTCTCTCTGGGGGGGGGGGGGCTTCCAGGGTGGAGCAGAGATTGACAGTGCGCTATCATTCCTCTCCGGTAAAACTCCCAAGATGCCTTGGATTTCACAGAAATAACAACAAGCGAGCGCCGCCCCGGTCAGGGCGTGCCAAGCCACTATCGAACTATAATCCAACCCCCGGAGAGCCACTGGTGACCTCACATAACATCGTACCAGCCTCAACCGCTCGAAAACAAACACTTGCACTTCAAACCAAAAAAAAAACCTTTCTCAAGGCTGTGCTTCACCGACGAGTGTCCCGAGCATTACCACAGAAAATTGTTTGTTTCTTTTGAATCTGCAGTTATCACAGCAAATGTGTACACGCAGCTTATGAGACATGTTTGTTCACAGGATGTGCCTTAAGGAGATTAATGACTGTAATTTGGGACTTCAGTTCCCAAGAGCCTGTCTGTGATAGAGTAGAGGAAGCTCAGGGAATACTGAAGTGTGGGGGGTGTTTACTCCTGAGGTGATGGTTCTTGCAAAAAAATGAAAAGAAAAGAAAAAGAAGACAAAAAAAAGACAAAAAAGACCCTCCAGGCTCCTCTGAGTGTCTGGCCCGGGGTCCTGTAATTACTCAAAATTTAAGGGCAAGTGTCCGACATGTCTCCTCTTTATGAGTTGCCAGGGAGGGTAAGACGGCCCCTCCCGTCCAACTAATCTCATTGATTCAGATTTAAGGCCAGGTGTCCAACACGGCTGTGTTTAAAGGTCTGACCACCAGGGTAAGGTTAATGACACGCTCCCTTGGCTCTAATTGGCCGTGGCTCTTGTCAGTCACTCAACACCCCCCCCCCCCCCCTCTCTGTGTGTGTGTGTGTGTGGTTGTGTGTGTGTGTGTGTGTGAGACAGATCAGGGAGGGGAGCTGCTGTAGGCCATATCAGATTGAACTGTAATTGGTGGGCAGCTAAGATGGTTCACTGGTTTGCTTTGCACACGGATAATTGGCCAGTCGCTTCACAAAGCACTTTGAGAGTGTGTGCTATGCTAGCTAGCCGAACTAATGAGCACTGCTCTTTGTGTGTGTGTGTGTGTGAGAATGAGTGTGAACTTACATTTTTCTGTCCGATTTTACTGTCGAGCATGTGTTTTTATCTGCAGAGGAGCTTAACGTGTAGTATTTTTTGACCTGCACCCTGAAGACACCACAGGCGTATTCCAAATGAAAAAAAAACTAAAGCCCTCGACTTGAACTCATCACTCTTCATCATGCTTCCCCTCATCATCCATCTTTTAAACTGCCTCTCCCTCATCTGCTATCACTCCCGCCTCTTCCTCTATCGTCCCGTGTAACTTCAGGCTCTTACCCTCCCTCCATCTTAAATGCTCATATGAGAGGTTAGAACAAGACCTGAGCAATATCCCGAAGGGCTTGTGCCAAATTGCATTTTTAAACATCTTGAGGCCGGTGTGAGCTCCTTAAAAACCATCCACAAAGACAGGTTGGCAAACATGGACTTTAAATCAGGGGCTGGGAAGCATCTGGTCTCCAGGCCAAGAGATGGTTTGATCCAACCAGTGAGGCAATTTAAATAATATAAATTCAGGAAAGCAACAGAGAGACACAAAATAAAATCCCATGACAACAGTAAATTTCAGCGATAAAAAAAATAACATAAAATAGTAGGATAACATGTCCTTCTGGCTGTTCAGCTGTCAGGTCACAGTCAGGCTGAACAAAACACATAAGTAGCTGTTACGTGTCAGCGTTGACAAGCCTCATGGCCAATGTCAAGGAAAGTAGATGCAGAATGTTGCACTTTAAAGGAGAAATGGACAAATACAGTGTAAATAAAGTGATAAACCATTTATATGGATCAAAAAGCTTGGGACTGAATCGTTCCCTTATAAATGCTGTTTAGATCATTTGGGTAAAGTGAGCAGGTAATCTGCTTACAGTGTTCATTTTGGGTCTTTTCATACATGTTTGGATTGTAAAAAAGTAATTGTTAGTAATTTACTGCTTCTCCCCCCTGTCTCAACCGAATCGAGCCAAACCGAGTATCCAACCATCTCCTCCGGGTCTCCATGCATTGAAGTTTCCAAATTTGGTTGTTTTGGGTTTGTGTGTGTGAGTGTGTGTGAGTGTGTGGGTGTCAGCGTGAGAGACCAGCTGAATTATGAAGAAAGATTTAACTAATTTAAGTAAAGTATCAATCATTATATGGTGATCAGTCTTGATAAGGGAGGGTCATTTCAAACAAATCTTCATTTAAACTGTATCGGGTCAGAGATGTCAGCTGAGTCTGTTTTGGTGTGTGTGTGTGTGTGTGTGTGTGTGTGAGAGAGAGGCCCGGTACAAATGTGATCACTATAAGCGGTTACCACTTTAATTATTGTTCTTGAAATGGTTTGCAGGGAAGCATTTGCAGAGCTGGAAAAGGTCATTACAGCTGGAAACCTGCACCGGATGAGTTGTAATGACAAATGCTTTTGGATAAAGTTATTGCTCTTCTGTGGAGTAAGTGTACTCAACAATCAGCTTTTACAAGACCACATTCTGACAAAGACAGTGTTACACAGGCCAGTGTGGTGAGCGAACAGCTAAGATGCTATAGCCTCAGTCAGAAGGAGATTTAGTGAAGGAGCCTTGTTGCTGCTGCCGAGCTGCTGGAACCAGACAAGGCAGAGTTGTTCCAAAGTGTCAGTTTGGCTCCAACAACCATCACAGAGCAGATAACTGATATGAATGAGGAGACTGAATAAAAAACACTAATGGACACCGCAAATCATTTTTCAGTTTTACTTTCTGGCCAGCAATTAAAACAACAGATCTAACAAATACAGCCCAACTAGTCATTCTTGTTTATGGGATGGCACTGCTGAGTTTGATACAACGCAGTAATCACTGTCCCGATTAGCATCTCAGAGCTGGTGAAAGAGAGACTAAAATCTGTGAAGTTACAGGCATGAGGAACAAACCAAAATAATGAGCAAACAGAGGCTATGAAGCATCACAGAGGTGAGACAGTATAGCTGGGTGTTATTTGGGTGACAGACCTCTTGCCCAGATTAATATGGATTATGGAAGCTCTAAATAAGATTTGTAATCAAATCATTTTCAGTACAAGGCCTTCAGAGTGCAGTTTTTACCTCCATCAAGGAGGTTATGTTTTCATGTGTGTTTGTTTGTTCGTTAGTTTTCAGGATTACACATATACTACTGGCCAGATTACCACAAAACTTGGTGGAAAGATGTGATATGTCTCAGGAAAGAAAACATACATTTTTGGTGTGGAACTTTCTTGCAATTAATTGCATTTTTCAACATTTTAAACGAGAATTCTTGGTGATATTTATGAGGGTCTGCACATCTGCGCAGATCCAAACTAAATCTGTATCTCGGAAATATATGTTATCCGGTTCATTTTACTTAGCAGTTCAAAAGTCAAATATTTGCTGTCTAATTTTCAGGTGATGTGATCAACTCGAAACTTGAAACTTTTGTCCAAATCCAGCCCAACCATTAGAACCTGCGGTATCAATACAGTATCAATCATCTAACGACCATTAAGTGAACGTTACATGGGATGAAGGTCACTGTGTGCCAGCTAACACCGCTGCTGGAGCAACACAGACCTGTCATTTAATGATTAGCAAAGTTATCATAGGGGAGGCAACGACACTGAACACGTTCCTGGGCTATTCATTGATGCTACCACAGCTAACACAATTGCTAATCTAAGCAAGGCCTCAAGGACAGAATACTGATCAAATCAAATTGGACAATTCTCTGCTAACAAGGTTAGGGCTTGAATTGGGCAGGGGAACAGAGGGAGGGAAGAGAGAAAGATGAAGAGAGATAACACATTGGCAGGCGGCAGGCGAGCAGAAAGGGAGTAAGAAAGGAAAGTGATTTAATTTAGCTGTCGTGTTGTTACAGCCCAACCACCAGGGGGAAAGCCCTTTTCAATTTCTTTGTCTCTTTTGATCAAACTGTCAGTTTGAGTGGGACTGCGAGTTGCTTTGTGAGATGACAGGAGCTTAGGCACAGACAGACGATACCCCTGCTACTGGGGAAGAGGAATGTACAAAAGTTGCTAAGTCACCGTGCATCCTCCAGTTCTAAAAACATGAGCGAGGGCCAAGGAAGGCATCTGAGTACAACAGGTGGGATGTCTAATCGTTTTCTCCTCCTCCCCTGCTGTCCATTCTGCATTCAGTCCACTCCCATGAGTGGAAATGCATCTGTGTGTATGTGTGCCTTTCACTTAAACATGGTTGCTGATGCGTCAAGCTAACGAATGGCTGCAGCCCAAACAGATTTTGCTTCCACAACCAGACTGCAGATCTATATAAATTCTGAGGATAAAAAGAGAGAGTGTGTGTGTGTGTGTGTGTGTGTGTGTGTGTGTGTGTGTGTGTGTGTGTGTGTGTGTGTGTGTGTATGTGTGTGGGTGGGTGGGTGTTGGAACCTTTGTTCTGCGGCCAGCTTGACAAAACAAATGAAAATTGGAAACCAATTTGGAGAGAATCCAAGCAGCATCCACATTTTCCATAACAATTTACTTGACCAATTACACATCAGCAAAAAAGACGCTTTCTTGCCTTTGACGAAAACTGCAATTACAGGAGCCGGAAATATTTTACCATGTACTGAAGCCCGGCTGGTCAGTCGAGACGCTTTGAACTTAGCTTTGCAGATATTGTTTTTTCATTTTTTTGGCCGTAAAATGTATTGTGCAGCAGCAGAGAGTTGGAGGAAATAAGTTGGGAAAAAATGAGATGTCAAATACAGAGAAACTTTGACAACCTGTCAGCATTCTTCCGAGGAAGTTTAACTTTGTGTTTTGTACATTCTGTGAGCCTGACAGAAAAATCAACACAAGCTAAAAAAATCTTAATTAACTCATTGATATGCTGATTTGAGATTCTTTTGGGAGGTTTTTGCTTTCAAATTGATTTGAGGGGAACAATATTTAAACGGCACTGCTGCCTCTGGCTCCTCTCCCCATTTTAACGTTTGCTTTTAGGAGATTTGTTTATAATTACCCCATTTAGACATGATGCAGGTCTAACATGGTATTTACCTGGGTGTCATGTTTGCGTGTTTCTCCCCTCAGAGCCCGGTAACACATGTGCATCATCATTTCAAAATAGGTGTCGGATGAAATACATTGGGATTTGCTCAGGTTCTTGTGAAAAGGCAAAATGCATTATAGGAGATGTAGCATGTATGTTTTGTTTTGCTTTAAACCAGCAAGTTAATGATCAAAGATCCACAATGTGGCCGCAGCAGAGATCCATGATCACCATCCATCACGTAGGATCTTGATAATGAATTGTTACCGTGTTACCTATACACTACATCTATTGCACTTCGGTCTGTCCTGGGAGAGTGATCCCTCACATGTGGCTCTCTCTAAGGTTTCTAAGTTGGTTTTCCTTGTTCTTAGGTTTTTTTTGGTAGTTTTCCTGACTCTTGCTGAGGGTTAAGGGCAGAGTAAGTCGCACCTTGTTAAGTCCATTGAGACAAATTGGGATTTGTGAACATGCGCTATAAAAATGAAATTCGATTGATTGATGGAGGTAGCGTTTCAGGCGATGGCTGGCGCTTTAAGAGAGGGGAGCTATATTAAAGCAGAGTACAGGCTCCAAGGCTCAGTCGGTTAAAGACATGTTTGAGCAGGAAGAAGTTCACAAGCTTTGGGGAAAAGGTCATGATTTACAATGAAAGCTAGATGTTTGAGCTCTTAAATGTTTTTATTTCAAGTCTCTGTCTGCTTAAGATGCTGAGAAATATTTATTTTTTGCAAACATTGGCAATTCTGTCAGCTCTTCAGAAAACGTCAAAAGGTTTTAGGGGGTATCAAACATGACATAGGTTTTTGGGGGGCGATTCTGTTCTGTACATTAGGTTTAAAGGGTTAAATATCTTACACCTTGTTGTATTACATCCTCTGACCACATGTAATTGTCCCTCTTCATCCACTGAACATTTTGTTGACTGCTTGTCCATGCTTTTCTCACTGGTGTTAAGTGGCCATGCCTCCATGCTCCAATCAATCAAAATGTGGGGACATTTGTCAATCAAACCCGCACAGACCAGAAGTAGGTTCCATTTACGATAAATTGTATTTTTTAAAGATTTGCTCCTGGACTTTGGAAGAATTTACACGATGTTTTCAGGAGCTTGAAGGCATCTTGAGGTATCTATGCGGCATCAGACACTGTACAACACCTAAAACAACTAATTTGGACTCAATACTCCTGAATCAGATGTGCCCTCGTAGTCAATCTTGATAGATATCGACCCATTCAGTGAGAGGATTTTTGTGCAGAATACAAAGTGACTGTTCAACCTCCCTAGGAATAACAATTTGAATTAAGTAAAATCAAATAATCAATCATTGTAATTACACCCATGGACTCACCCTCAAGGTGGCAGTAGCGAGTGACCTTCTCAGGCATTAACTGCGCTTCCTTGTGTCTGCAGTACACCTCGGCGATCTGCTGCCGACACTCCTTGCTCTTGGCTCTGGAGAGCGCTGAAATGGCTTCCTTCCCACTGATCTCGCACTTGGGCGGCTGGTCGTAGGTCACCTCCAGCGGTGCTGCGGTCACCTGCCTCCAGTGGGGGTGCTGATGTCTGTGCTGCGACTGGGCCTGATGGGCCTGCTGGGCCGGCTGGGCCTGTGAGGAACGGGTCTGCTGCCGTGGAACTCCCACAGCACCCTGACCACCTAGGTAGGAGGAGTTGTTCCATACCGCTAGGGACTGTTGGCCGACGGGCAGTACTTCATTGGAGCTGCGGCTCAGCCCGGGGGAGTTGTCCCGCCAGGCCTGCTGCTGCGCGTGGGCCTTCTCCTGCAGGTGCTCCCGCTGCTGCTTGCTGCTCGTGGCCCCGACAGACTGCCGGTTAGGCTGCGAGCGTGCGCCAAAGTTACTATTGTCTATGTTGTCAAAGTCTTTGGGCACAGAGTTCTCGTTGTTGCTGTCGACTCTACTTTTCTCCTTCGGCCGGTGGGAGTAATATCCATCCTGGTGTGAAGAGAAAGAAGAAGAGGAGAAAGACAAGGGGTGCATCGGGAGGGGGAGAGAGAAGAGAGTAGGAGGGGGGGGAGAAACAAACAAGAAAAACAAGATCAGAACTGAGCGAGCATGTTGCATATCAAACGTCGGATTAACAATCAATGGGGCATGTTTGAGTGGTCAGCTCTGCGTTGGAGCGTGAGGCATGAAATTAAGTAGCAAGCTCCCGAGTGTGAGGAGTACAAGGTGCAACTGAACCGGAGGTGATGCAGGGGCTGAGGGCTCTGCCGTGATGTGCCATCATCAGATTAGACCCGGTTTCAATTAAATTCTCCCTCAAATGGGCCCAGCACTCCGTAAACAGATTACCAAGGAGGGATAAAGGGAGAAAATTTGACTGTGAGTTTGTGAGGGTGTTATGTGTGTGCGTCTATGTATGTGTATGTGTGTGTGTGTGTGTGTGTGTGTGTGTGTGTGTCTATGTATGTGTGTGTGTGTGTGTGTGTGTGCGTGTGTGTTGCTTCCTTTTTTACTGGTGCCATGTGAGAAATGTGAAGAAATCGTCGTGGTGTGGCGTGTGACTGGAAAGGCTGCACTTGTCAGCGTTTGTGTGTCTGCATACATGAGATAGTGTGTGCGTGTGCGTGAACGTCTGAATGTACAATTTCCCTATCTTTCCAGCAGAATGGGCTAAAAGCGAAGCAGCGGAAAAGGGTCTGGCAGAAAAGAGGAGGGGGTGAAAAACGGGCAATGAGCGAAAGTGGGGGAGCGCGAGGCAAAAGAGCGCTGACACGAGACATGAGTTCTGCTCCCGGGAAGCACCAGCATGTTCCGGAGAGATGTGCCACAATGCATTAAACGGAAGAGTAAGGAAGATGCCCCGGCCGCCACACCTTGCAAAACGGAGAAAGATAGAGCTCATGACAACAACAGGGATCCCTGATGTGTTGGACCATTTACAAGACACAGAAAAAGAGGAGAGAAAGGAGAGCGAGAGAGAGAGAGGGAGCGGGTGCTAAATGCAATATGAGGCATGTGACACAGCCTTTAAGCAGGAGGTGTGGGAGACACAGGGTGAGATGCCAGGTGCTCTGCATGGAAATGTTTTTCCAACCCCTGAAGTCAGGCCTGTTATCAGCCCATCAACCGTCTCTCTCTCCGCAAACACCTTGTACCAGCACAATTACACAGAGGTGGCGGGATGACACATTTTCACACTCCAGAAAAAGATGGAGGTGGTAGAGGAGGAACAAGATAAAATGGATGAAAAACAACGAGAACAATATTCTAAAGTCAGCTCATTGTTAAAGCTTGGTAGAGGTGTGATTTTTAAGTGTATACCTTTTTTTCCCTCTCCTCCTCCTCCTCTCCCCTCCTCTCCTGACTTTTCTTGACTCTTTGCCTCCACTTTCCTTCACACTTCTCTTCACACATCCTGATTCCACCCCTCTGCTCCGCTCCTTTCACCTCTCATCCCTTCTGCTCCAAATCCCGCTCCCCTTCTCTCATCGTCTGTTCCCGCAATTCACGTCTCTCGCACCTCCTTTTCTCCACTCTCTCTCTCTCTCTTTTACCCCCTTTAGTCTTGGCTCCATCTCGGCTCCTGCCTGTCATAACCCCATCTCACGTCCTCCCCTCCCGTCCTTGTCTTTCTCTACTTTCTTCAGCGAGCCAGTTTAAACAGACCGTGTTGTCTGAATGGCAGAACCTGCTAATCCTGCGTGTAACAGCTGCTTAGGGCAGTGATCACCTAAAAAGAAATCTCCACTTGCCGACTTTCAAAGGGAATGCTTTAGGAGGCTAATCCATGCAGTGCAAGTCGCTGGATGTTTGCGGAGGTAAAATGAGTCTGTGTGCATTCACGATTATGTGTGTACAGTGCATGCTTCTCGTGGATTTTCACTTGAGTGTGTGTGTTTAAGGCAGAGAAAGAGAGAGAGAGAGACAGTGAGTAAGGTAGGTGGCATGTGTTTGCCCTGGGGAAACGGATACTCCCACTTTGAGTCCCTCGGAAAGAGACATGAGAAGATAAGGGAGGGACAATTAACCTGGAAAAATGTCAAACCAAGCAAATATAATATCACAATAAATTCATCACAGAGCTTTTTGATGAGTGATAAATAATGTATGTATTTTTTACAATTTTTTTTTACCAATTACCAAAAATGTATTGGTTCTTGTTCCTTCTGTTTCTTTTGGTCTTTTGTGATATTACGATTAATGCAGGGTTTTGATTTTGCTGCTGGTCGGATGTAACATT
Source organism: Limanda limanda (assembly GCF_963576545.1). NCBI lineage: Eukaryota > Metazoa > Chordata > Actinopteri > Pleuronectiformes > Pleuronectidae > Limanda > Limanda limanda. Next base: position 24,894,077 of record NC_083637.1, on the reverse strand, counting down.
TAAATATTTCTAAACATAGGCTTTAGGCTTTGGCTGATATTCAATTATAAAGAACAGGAAAACTCAAAGAAATCTCGCTCTCTACACATTCCCTTATCACTGCTTTCACACTCACTAGAAAACAAGGGGCATGTCTCTCTGTAGTGTATAGAAAAGCTTGTGGGTTGCCATTGGGCTATACGGTTAATATACAGCAGATTATTATATGAGTGTTGGCAATTTGGTGCAGATCCAAATAAAAATCAATCCAATGGATTTAGATATGGTTTCAGAAGGGTAATGTTGGGCCTTGCTGGAGGTATCCACCGAGGACCTAAGAAGGTCTAAAAAGACTCAGTTACCCTACCTGGGTCCATGTAGCTTAGCCCCTTCCAAACATTACAACATCCACCTGTCTAATTAATCGTCTCACCATTGTAGTGTGACCTGACTTCATTTAGAATTACCTAAAAGCATCACAAAGATGTTGATTTGCTCCAAATTAATCGACACGGATAAGAATCAGAGGAGGTGAGCCCCATGTGGCCCTGGAGTGGAAATGAGTAGTATTTGTCAGCTGGCGGTGAGGAGATTTTTCTCTGGATAAACAATCTTGTGCCCCCTTCTTCCCTCCCACTCCTCCCACTCCTCCCCCTCCTCCTGTGAGCAAAGGACTCCAGTGGCCGTGTTGCTCTTTAATCTCGGGGACCGGGCCCTGAAGCAGGGAGCGGCAAAGAATTAATAGTAGTGGCAGCCGCTGGAGATAGGGCCGGCGTGCGTCGGACTGCAGACGGAGGTGGCAGCTGGGGGTAGCTATCGATTGTTGCAGGGGATATGTTTGCTATGAGTGAAGGGGAGGCCAAACCAGGATTGCCTGGCATGTGTTGTGCTGGCTGAGCACATACACACACACACACACACACACACACACACACACACACACACACACACACACACACACACAAACAGCGAGCTCTCTGAGCGCTGCTTTGGAGTGAGAAAAAGGCAGAGGAGGTACGTGCTAATATCATCCATCAGTGGTGGGTACATTTAGAGGGAAGGAGAGGCCTGTGGGGATTGGAGTTTCAGGACCCCCACCAGCCCCCCCGTTGGGAATGGTTCAGTCCATTTCTCAACACAGAGCTGGCCCTTTCCACTTTCCCTCATTTCCTCCGCCACAGGGGGAAATATTTCACCTGTCCTTTTTCTCTCCCTTTCTCCCAATCTCCTGTGCACCAGAGAGAGAGAGAGAGAGAAAAAAAAGGGCCACATATCTCTCTCACAGCACATGTCCAGCTTCGCCTTTCTCCTCCTCCTCCTCCTCCTCCTACTCCCCCCAACCCACGCATCATCCCTCGTTCTAGGAAGGAAAGCGGTTCATCTACTCCGCCCCCTCACCTCCTCCCTAATGCCATCATTTACCGTTGCTCGGCGAGGGAGAGCAAGGTAGCAACACATATCAGTTTCACCCCATCCTCCCTGCACCCTTACTTTAAAAGACATCATTCCTATGGGGAGGCGAGCTGAGATAAGCTACTGTGTGTGTCAGCACGAATACTCTGTCAGCTGGGAGTGTAACGGCTCTCCAAATCCACAGATTGGGTCAAACATCTTCTTTTTTTCTCCATCATAAACTCATTAATCTTGACTAACTTTTACCACAGGCGTAATCGTGATTGTCATGCAACACACAAAGCTTAAGACAAATCAATAAGTGTAGTGTGGAATATTTAGGAAGTTTACACCTTGCCCTATTTTTTAATTGGAATAAAGATTTTGTAATTTACACGCTTTTGTGACAATTGTGACATGAAGACATTTTTATTTTAAATCAATGCTGTAATGAGCTCACAATCTGTGCTTGACCTTCAGCTGTGGCGGCAAACCGGGTGTCTTGGTTCAGTCATCTTGTCTTTAAGTATAAGATTGTGGATGTATTGTGGTTTTGGTCTCGGTTTCCGAATCGTCACACCCCTTCTCTCCACATAAGCATGCAGACCATAATACATTGCATGTAAACATATAGTAAAGAGCAGACCGTCCACTGACTGGGAGACTAGGTGGGTGTTGAGTAACTTCAGCTTCCGCAAGGACCTGCCCGCCATGTGGCTAACAAGCTCAGATTAATTACCTGGATTGAATCCCTGTGTTACTCTGAGCAAGATGTGGCATCTGGCATCATGACACGGGAGACTGATACACTGACAGACTTTAGTTCACAGCTGCTCTGGCACCCCAGGACACAGCAGAGGAGAGATGAGCCAGGGTGGAGCGGGGTTGACCTAAATGCTTAGTGACGTCTTAGAAAGTCTTACTTATCGTGGTTTATCAAAAGCGGAGTTTGGGGGCGAGAACAGCTCTTCTTTATTGTGTCTGTAGATTCACAGTTTAGGTATCAAACACTCTTATTCAAAAATAATTTACAAAGTGCAGCAAAGAAGACAAAGCCCGGGGTTTTCCGAGGGTCTAAAGTGTCGAAACTGACAATGAGAAAAAATCATGCTGGAAACAGGGTAAAGAGATACACAGATGAGTCATGAAGAGGGTTTTTTTGATGCTTCAGTCAACTGGATTCCGTTATAGATATAATGGTTGGTTCCACTATCTGGGGGTTTCATTGTATTTTGTCCTCTAGTTATTTCCTTTGTCGCTGCAAACTTTCTCTTTCTTTTCCTCCTTTCAGCCAATCCCTTCAATCCCTTTCTTTCTCCAGAGGCCAAAACCACAGGAATGCTAGTCACATGTAATATACTTGTGTACATGTTTGTGTGTGCGTGTGTGTGTGTGTATGTGTGCGCGCATGCGAATGCATGATTAGCGGCAACTCTGAATGAACAGTATGGGCTGGTATGCACAGAAGCCTCTTGTTGTGTGCCCTGTGACAAGCCCCGAGGCAAAGTGGTGAAAAGGGAGTGTGCCTTTGTGTGTGTGTGTGTGTGTGTGTGTGTGTGTTTGTGCGTGTGTGTTTGTGCAAATGTGGACCAATACCTAGAAGAGACAGTGAAAAGAGGCATTGTCTGAAAATAAAGCTGTAAAAGTAAAATAAGTTAAAGTACTTCTCTTCTGGGAATCTTCTTAATCAGACAAATTATTGCAATCGGCTACTTTTGATTGGAGCCACAGAACAACAGATCAACGTCTTCCAGATACAAATCACCAAGGGTTGAGACTGGTGGGTATTCACCAGGACCAGAGGGCAGAGGCGATCTCACAAACTGCTGTATGAATCCCTCTTCTTTCTTTTGGACAGTCTTGGGTTGTAATTATATGGTTTCACTGACTATATTTGCACACATGGATTTGAACTGGGCAAGAACACAAAAAGCCCAGACTTCTGCACAAACACAAGGAAGATATGAGTTTCTCTTCCTCAAAACGTCTCTTTTTCCAAATACAGCTAAACTTTGTATGAAACCCACAAAGATACATAAGAAGAAATAGATTTAACTCTGGTTTCCTGATGAGTTTCCTCAAGGCCAGAGTGGAATTAAAAAAAGACTTCTGCTTCCCTCACAATGTATTTCCATTCCAATGCTCAGCCCACTCGCTGATGTTCTCTGATGGCCTGTTGATATGTGAGCATAACCCAGAATCATCTATTTATATTTGTAGTTTGGGCTGATGGTTAGCACAAAGTAGATGCAGTTTGCTGTAGTGCCAGTACGCCTTTCTCATAAAGGAGGATTAGGCCTGTCACAGTAAGAAAGCTTATGCTAAGCTAAACTAATCGAGTGGTATCAATCTTCTCATCTAACTCTTGGCAAGAAAGTAAATAAGAGAATTTCCCTAGTGATAAAACATTTGTATTAACAGGATATTTGCTGTGGTTGGATTTATGGATTATAACATCATTGTGCTATAGTATTAAGCAAGAAGAAAAACACATAACTAGAGCCGTTTTCAGACATGAACTCCAGAGTATTTCGTACAATTGGGTCAGGACTTTCTCCAAAGTTTGCTCTTCACAAAGTTACAACGAAGCAGGAGATTGTCGGCTCAGACGCGTTCTGAAAAACACAAAAATGTCCTCAGGGTTCAGGTGAGGAGTGGAACAGCAGGCAGGGACAGGTCGTAACGTATTAATTCTATTGCGGCGATCACGTGTTTTCTCTACAACACCAAATGCGCTTTTGACATCTTGACACCACTTTTTCACCCTGATATATTTGTGTATATTTTTCATCCGTCACGTGTTATAAACGTCACTTCCCTGCTGACTCCCGATGAATCCTCCGGAGGATCTCATGCTCTCACATTGGCAAATTCTGGCATTTTCTACAGAGTTCTTACACGGACGCTGCTAAGAGAAATTCAGTAAAGAAAGATCAGAGACTCTCGCTCGGACATTTTCATTGTCACATACAACCACTCTGGAGAATGTCAGGAGATTATCAGGAGTTCGTTGCATGTCTGAAGGCAGCGTAGGGAGTATGCGAGCATGAATAAAAAACAATAAGAGTTAGGTTAAAGATAATAAAAGAGGTTAATTAGTTTCAGAAATACTTTACTGCAGTTCATAGCTTAGTGCTGATTCGGTGTCACCTCACTACACATTCAATACAGCCACTTATATGTTTAATTAGCTTCATCCTGCAGACGAAAAAACTTTACTTTTCCTGGCCAATAATACTTCATCTAGCATGATCACACATTAGTTTTCTACACTCAATCCATTAAAACCCTTTCTCTTGGCTGTTTTGAGTACCTGGAATCCAGGAATTGAAGCTTAGTCTACGCTTGCACTTTCTACAAGTCACTTTGGATAAAAGCATTGGATAACTGCTTGAAAGGTAAATGAGTCAACTAATGGGCATAATTTAATTTAGCTGTGAGAATGCTACAGGGGGGGAAAATGAGAAAATACAATAAATGTGTTGAAATCAAGATTATTGGCCTTCAGAGCTTTTTCACATAAATTGGATAAGAGAGAAATAGGGTCGAGATCCAACCTCAAATAACCTCAAAGATTTACTCTGAGTGTGTACAAACAACAAGGAGGCTCACACTGTGAACAACATCGGAGCTGAAATCCCCAAAGCATGTGGCAAAAGTGAAGCCGGTCTGCCTGAGTCTCACGAGGTCTTGTTCTCCCCTCGGAAAACCCAGCAGCTTACTTAGCTGGATTACTCAAAACACACACACACACACACACACGTCTCTCTTTGATAACTTGTCCTGTGTACTATTTATAATATTCAAACAATACAGTAAAAACAGTGAATGCCACTGTATTGTAATTTAGGGTTAGGGTTAGAAAAAATTTCCAGGTCAGCAATTTACACCACATTTCATTTACAAGATAATTAGTGCGATGTGCTTATCCAATCCATCACAGAACCAAGTGTGCATTTAGGATACGATGATTTCTATTTCCATCAATCACCATTTGTATATCAAAATAATTATATGTCTGTCTGCTCCACCGCCCCTCACCTGAACACTTATGGCAGCTGTGACTGAGGGGATAAAGCAGGTCTCCAATGGGCGAATGGCAAAAAAATTACTGTAAAGCACTTTGAGTGGTCATCAAGACTATAAAAGCTCAATTATCAATACAGACCATTACCATAACACTCTGGAGATATCTGTGTTGTTGTGAGTGTGAATGAGCAGAGAACATCTGACTGCTTTGTGCGTGTGTGAAGGGCAAATTGTGGAGACAGTCCAGACCCTCAGCTTTAGATAACTTGTCTAGATGAATACATAACATCATCTGTAGTCATGAACTTCTGACAAAACAGGCTTTCTTAATGTAACACAGATTGTTACTTATCAGCTGGGAATTCCCAACTTCTGGCATGAAACATCTCCGTTGCAGCAAGTCTTGATAACATCTACTAATGCTGCAAATCCATCTCAGTACACTGTATTTTCAGCAAAAAAGAAAAAATTGCAGCTGGCTTAGGATATTTTTTGTAAGGTTCTGATGCGTGGATTATATGACAAGACTTATATATTGATTCAGGGAAATTCTGAAATAAAACACTTTCTTTTATTAGAGCAATCCATTAGAAAGACTTTATAAACATAAGTAAGGGAAACTGTAATAACGCTACGTCTGGCTGAGGTGTAAAGATGAGAGTGCCAGGGGCTCAAATGTTTTGCATTACTACTTCCTACCAAGTTTAAATAAGTTCTGACTTAAGAATAGCAGCGCTGCATTCGAGAAACCTCACCGGTCACATTCAGAGGTTTGCGACCCAATACAGTATTGAAATATATCACTCTAACCTCATTACTGTTGTAGTCAGTGTCCTATTGTGGAATACAATGTAATGATCTAAAATGTCTTCTTTCCTTTTCAAACCAACTTCCTGTCCTCTCTCCCTGCTGGGTGAACCCTGGGGGTTTCCAGATGACAACAGGAATCTAAATCATACGTACAGTGTATTAGGTCTATATCTCTCAGTGGCATGAAAGCCTGTTAGCAAGACGAGGCGAGAAGATACCGGCAAATTCCCCCCGCTGTGTCCCTTTACCCCCTCCTCTCTCTTATGCCGGGCTCATATTTTCCACTGTGAATTAACCCCAGAACTTTACATCACCGCCTCTGAATGGGGCCCATCAAGCCATTTCTGAGCCATATCTCTCACAAGGGCATGAAAAAGTCTTCCCCTCCCTCCCCTCCCCTCGTCTCCGCACACCTCCCTGTTCAGCCATGAAATGACACCCCTATTTAATCAATTGTGAATCATGAAATTTTGCACAAGAGACCCCTTTTCTTTACACTTGACAGTGATTGAACTGCACAGCCATGCAATTCCATTCACCACGGCGATGAGAAGAAAGGGGTGTGGGGGAGGAGCCGCGTCTCTATGCAGAGTCCGTGTGTGTATGTGGGAGATGAAGGCGGTTTCCCTGTGACATCATGGGCCTCTGCTGAATGGCACCGCAACAGAGGGTCCCTTCTGTGAATTGAGTCCACGTGGTCGGACAGCACAGTGGGATCCTACAGCTGATCTATAGGGGTGCGAAAGGGGTGTGTGTGTGTCTGTGTGTGTGTGTGAGAGAGAGAGAGGGAGAGAGAGAGTGTGTATGTGCCATAGATAAAGAGCCCTTCACAGAATTTTTACTGAGGCCCAAAAATACTGGCGGTTAAGAATAGCAGTGATGTAGAAGAAAAAAGAGGTATTAGAGAGATTACAAGTAAATGGGGGAGGAGGGGATATAGCAAGACAAAGTAAACCAAAAGAAAAGAGGAGTAGAGGAGGAGATCAACAGAGAGAGAGAGGGGGGAAGAGACCAGTGATTAGAAAGACCCCCATCCCCTCTCTTTCTTCTGCATGAATGGGCTGTGGGAATGACTATGTCAATGTATGATGTAAGGTCTGTGGTGAGAGTGTCAGGGAACATAGCTGAGATTCCAGGCATCTGCGTGACATAGCAGTGACACGGCATGACCCCAGAGTGACCCTGGTGCGGAGGTCGGCGGGGTCAGTCCCTTTAAGTCACGGCGGGACAGAAAATGACAATCTCTGTGCTTTATGCAAAATCCATTCAAATGCTGTGTCATCCATTTTATTGGATGAGGGTGCAAATATCCATACGTGTGTGTGTGTGTTTGTGTCACTCCTGTGTTTGTAAATATGAGTACAGCATGCTAATGATGTGCAAATATATCACAATGGTGGAAGCTTCTGGTTTCATTTTCACAATGCAACCAGAAATTGTGTCTGTAGCACACGACTCCAGAAGCACTGAATTATGCGACACATGAATAAAGAAAAACACCAGCTTGACTGGAGAAATAATACTGCATTACTTCTTCTTCTCCAAATGTTCAACTATTTACATAAAATATAACTCAAGAGGACACACAGAGAATCCTAATGTCGACCGAGGCAGCACAATCTTTCTTATTGGTAGCCCGAACATCAGACTGTTTTTTGGAGAAAATATCTCAGTAACTATTTAATCGAGCGGATTACCATGAAATTTGGTGCAGACATTCATACCTCGCGTCTTTACTTATGACATCATCAGATCAAAATTTCATTAATGTTAACTAGCAGGCAAACACACATGGGCCGTTTTCAGACATAAACTCCGGAAAATGGGATTCAGTCTGCCTTTCTCTGTTCGCATGTGCAGAACTTCTAGTTTCTTCTATGTGTATGAAACCTTTTTTCATCCGCTTGCGACTGTCACATGTTAGTAGATTCTTTAGTTGGGGGCTAGCAAGAGAAAAATCTGCAGAGTCCGCAGCAACTGACTCTAACTTTTGAGTTCTCACATACAGCCAGTGAGTCCAGTGCATGTCTGAAAGCAGCTACGTATATATATTGCAAACACACTTTCTATTTCCTATGAGTTTGCTCCAAAAACATGGATCAAAATCTGCAGAGCTGCATTCAAACCTGTTTCTCATGTTTCTTGATCTAACTTTCCACCAACTTTTACTCACAGTTTTATGATTTGTCAAAACAAAACCCAACTCAATATCCACTTGCTGTCTTGTGACTGAGCCCTGAAGCACATTAAACCGTTTTTTATCGTGCTGATGAAGTATGCTAACGTGGCTGAGAGTTATAGATTGTTTTTGTCAACTGTTTCCAAAGCTCAAAATTAAATGTCAAGCTCAAGGTTTCTGGGATCGTCAGAAAGAAACATTACCTTCTTATCAAAGGTAATAACAGTTCCCAGGGATCGCTTTAAATTGTTTTGATATATTTCCTATTAGACATCTGCTCTCATGGGGACACAAGGCACTTGTTAATTACATTTATTAATTATGTTTTGATTTCCGAGTACGTCTGGTGACTCAGATGCACAACATACCTCTCCCCACGCATTAACGTGGATTCAAATGAGGCTCAAGTCTTGTCACACGTCATCTCTCTCTGTCTCATTTGAATGCAATTGTCAAGATGAATGCAGCTCTGTAGAAGAACGCTGCACGGCTACATCAGGAGCAGACTATCATTAAGAGGCATATTCTGGGAACACAATTGTGCAAATACATAAAGTGCCAGTGACCTGCCAATACAAAGAGAATATGTACTACGCACAGAGGGTAGAGCTCTATCTGCTCTGTTAACACCCGAAAAGGAATATCATTTCTGTGCGCTAGCAGACTGATGGTGGAGTGATAAACAAGATGAAAAGATGGAAGAGAGACACAATTTTAATCACCGGAGGTTTATTTCTAGGAGCCTAATTGTCCCATCAGCCAACTGCACCGACGGCAGCAGGTTATTTTGAAAGCTACAGACTAGAGAGAGGTAGAGTTAAGGGTAAACAGGAGAGGAAAATATTGTAGTTTTAAATTAGCTTTCTTATATGAAAACTATCTGTCCAAATTTGTATTTTAACTTTGAATTGGAAATAATCTCAATTCTCTGAAAACAAATGAAAAGTCATGCACAAACAGGAAGCAGATTGTCTACTCTGCCGTTGGTCGGTTAGTAGGAGAAAATGCTACGAACGAGGAAAAGCAATGGCAAAAGGTAAGGCTACCTTCAAAACGCATTAACACATGACTATGAACATACACTGGGCATGTGTCACCTGGTGCAAACAGGAAGCAGGCAAGTCTACAGCTGGTTGCTTGGTAGCAGATGTCCAAGGATTTTTTTGCTTGGACTGATGATCAGGTGGATCTGTTACTGAGAGGAACTTTTAGAAAACACTTTGTCAGGTTATTACTGATAAGACCCAATCAGGACCCAATAGCACTCTGACTTTTGGGTTTAGATGAATCGCTGTTGCTGCATTTACATATGCCGTCTACGCTCAATTACAAGAAACAATAACACAGAAATTTTGAAGTAACAATGGCTTAATTTCAGTTTGAAGACATGACGGACAAAAACTGAGACATTTGGAAAAGATGATGCTTTTTTACTATCGTTGTTTCTCATTCGTAGTATTAACCAGCTGCAGAGTGGATGATCTGCCCGTGTACATGAATGCTCACATGATGTGATTTCAGGTCGGGATTATTACTGATATGGAACTAAGTGCCTGTGTGGACAAAGGGTGTTCCAATTTAAAATGAAAACATAGCCCTAGGATTTAAACATTTTTAGAATAGTGGGGAGAAAGTTGTTGGTTGGGTATCTGTCAAGAGAATTGGGGGTGAAATCATCTGTCAGGGTGCAGAACAAAGTGTTTTCCAAAAGTGTAAATGGCCCAGTTGTTGCATTCCCATTTGCTTGATTCCTGTTGCATTTAAAGCAGTTCAACATTTTGTCATGAATGTAAATTTCCAAACAATTATAATTCATTCATTTGGGAGTCACATCATGAGGACGGATTTGCATGTAAACAACAAATGCAACCAACTAATGACTGTTATGAGAGCAGCTATGTTACCCTCATTGGTTTGTACAGTCATGCTCGGTAAACACAAAGTGAAGGAAAAAATAAAAAAAATAAAGTCCAGTCTCCAATCTACAGTTTGAGAGAAATATGGCTGATAACTTTCGAAAGTCACAAATGTCTATCTGACTTATCTGTGGGAGATAACGATCATTGGGCTACAGGCAGAGCGGGGGGAGGTGGAGAGAGTGAAGGTGAGGAGTGAAGCACCTAAGCTAGCAATAATGAGCGCGGAGACGGCTGATACGATCTTCTGGTCTGACACCCAGATCATTAAAACCTCCAAATGATTGAAGGGCCCAGTGTCCAGCACAGCACACCCTGAAGCAGGAAGGAGATTTAAGACTTTAGGCCGTTTTCTGAGTTATTTTAAGGATCAAAGGAAAGAAATCTACAGCTTACTGATAATGTTTACCGGGTGAACATTTTGTACGCTGGCTTTGCTAATAAACAAAATGAGTCTTTAGTCCCTTTGTGACCGAATTAGTTTCCCTTCTTGCAACAATTACAGTAACAGTATTTATCAAAGGAGCTAATGATTAATTATAATCCTGTATGGAATGAAACTGCTGCAACAGAATTTCTTAACAAGTCAAGGTTTTTATCCAGGCATCATTTCCCTCTGATCAGCATTGTCCCTTTAAAGCAGTAGTCTAGCTCAAGTCATTTGTAGCAGATGACTGGAGGTACATTAAGGTTATAGAGCAGTCCATTTTAGTTTAAAAGCGTTTGGCTCTAGCTCTTAAAGATAAGTATTCTTCTATTATTAGAAATAAAATATAAACCAAGTTAGTGAGTATTAAAACTGAGGCTGATGGATACGCCATTAGTTTTGCAGGTCTTTGGTCATAAATAAAAAAATTGGACAAGTTGTAATTTTCACCCAACCAAAGTTATTACAATTCCTTTCTATACTACATTTCCGGGCACTCAATCCAACGATTCTTGAGCTACTTCTATCCAATCCATAAATATAAACCTCACAGTGGTGCAAAAGGGAAACTCAGAGGATTATCGAAGTCAGTGGAAATCCTCCCCTCGGGACAATGAATGAGGGTTAGGGTGAGCTGTTAGCATTTTTTGTGATGTAAATTGTAATTCACGGTGGTCAATGAAGGTCAGGGTGATGAGCATATCCTTGTTGCTTCTAAACTGTTACCACTATTAAGGAGTTCATATTTGGCGATAAAATGCATCCAGTGCGATTCCATGACTTGTGGACAGGTCTTAATACGCCACCTGGTATTAACATGCGTCTTCACATTTTCTATTTAATGACATTCACAACATTTTCTGTTTGCAAACAACAAAATGTGATGCGGGAGGCAGCAATGCACTTCCTGTGCTTAGTATTCAGGAAATCAAAAGGAGAGGGATTCAAGTGAAGGTCTTTTGTTTATGATTTCAGATATCTCTATGGGCCTTTCATTTTTCAAATTTAATGGATCAAGCTAGCTGATACATTACTTATAAAAGCCAAACCCAGACTAGAAATAGTGGATTATCTTCCTTGACTAATGGGTCACATATAATTTGTTATCACTTGTTTGACCAGGAAACTGGAATACGATCTGTTATGTAGGACAAGGTGTTAATATCCCTTTCTGCATACTCGAGACTCCGTGGGTTGGTCGAATTATTGACTAGACACTAGAACTGTATGTACCAGTTTACAATGGTAGAGATTATGAAAGGCAGCTATATTGATACAATGACAGAGGCAAACTGGTTTTGTCTGGAAAAAACCCTATGTATGCATGTTCCCACTAGCATGTGATCTCTCTATGACGGTCCCAGAGGTAATCTCAAGTTTGTGAACATAACATATTAACACCTTGAAACAATTATTTACAAGCACACATCCAATTTTGCAGCAACTCTGTCCAATCAGCATAACTGCCGAGGTGCTGGAGAACAACATGCACTGTGTTTCTCTTCTCGTTGTTGTCTTTCCAGCACTAAGCCCAACTAAGAACAGCATGCAGTCTCTCCAAGCAATCCAGCCAAACCTTTTAACCCTGACATCAAAAGCCATTTGTTGGCAGCAGGGATGCTGGACCAGGCCACACCCGAAAACAGTCATAACACAGTCTGGTCAAATTACAATGTTCACCTCCCCCATTTTCTACCCTTAAAGGGCACCTTAATATCCCCTCCACCACCTGGCTGGCATCAAAGCCCCGAAAACCCAGTGCTTAGCGTGGAGACACATCAGCAACATTTTTGGGCTTTCATTTCCTTCTCCGCAGCGGGGGTGCTCAGGAGAAATCCATGGCCTGGGCTCAGAGTGAGAGAGAAAAAGCCGAAGGTAGTCAGGGAGTCTCTTCTGCAGCCAATAATGTCTGTAATTTGTCCACGGATTGAGGAGCAAAGAGACAAAGAAAGGACCTTGTGCACCGCTCCTTCAGCTGAAAGACCCTTTATGGGCCTGTGTGTGTTTGCATTTGTGTAATTAGCAGCATTGTGTTACAGCCATCTTGATTGACTGGAAGATTGCTTGACAACACTTACCCCCCCACCCCCACCCGACCCCCACTGTCCAAACTTCCCACCCTCAGCAACACATGTGTGGTTTGGCACGACCATGGACAAAAGTACAGGTGGACAGATGTTTCCACACACACACACATTGATGCACACAGGTGGCATATGATGTAAAACTGCAGTGGATGCGATACCATGCTCATAATATCACACACACTAACACACATGGAGATACACATGCTGTCTCCTCCTTGCCGCCTCTCCTCCAGTCTTGCCTGCTGGCCCTGCATGGCCTCTCCACACCCACCATATGCTAACTGCTGGAAGAGAGCTGTAATTTGTAAATGATTTAACCTTTTAATAGAGAAAAGATGAGGTTGGCTACAGTTGAGTCCCTGTGGATGTGAAGCCAGAGAAGAAAAACAAGGATTGGAGCTGTGATTTAGACAACGTTTAATTGTACCGTCCAATTATCTGTGCGGTTCATGTGCTGAAGTGATTTTCCTTCTTTGCATGTGTGCATGTCTATGTGTGTGTGTTTGTGTCTGAATGTGCACTTGTTGTTGGATTCTTACTTGAGGATAAATCTGCGAGCAGGCTAGTGTGTGTGTGTGTATGTGTGTGTGTGTGTGGTTTTCAAAACAAGCTGCTGCCAAGGCTTAGCTGATAGGCTAATTAAGCTCACCACAGGGAATAAATGTTTCCTCTCTGCCTGCCATTTGTCACACCTGGCACGGAAATGTCACTGGGAAAAGACACACACACACACACACACACACACACACACACACACACACACACACACACACACACACACACACACACACACACACACACACACACACGCACAGTAGGAGAAGTGAAGAGGCAAACAGAGCTACTGTGTGAAAGGAAGTGGAAGCATAAAAAAAGGAGAAAGAGGCAAAGAGAGACGTACGAGACACAGACTTACAGCAGCAGAGGAGAAGATACAGAGAACTGCGCAAATGAGAAACGATGATTAAAAAACACAAGTGAGAAAAGGGAAACTGGAGAGAGAGAGAGAGAGAGCGAGAGAGGCTGTCTGAGCTCCTCCAGACAACAGCATTTCAAATACAACTGAGCCTCTTTAGAATTCCATTTCTGTTAATAAAAACAAGAGTGTATGTTTCTTTTAACTCCAGCTTAATTGAAGTTGCAGTTACACACTCCTGACTCAATATCCCATAACCTTCCTTCTTCACACTTTGGCCTTTATTTATTAATTCAATTGCGTTAATTGGTTTTGCTTTGTTTTCAGTAGAAGTATAAGCATATCCTGTGAAGCCAAGGTGTTTGAGAGAGTGTTCCTGTTCTTTATCACAATTTATTTCCTATGTGCTAACTTTTCCACCAAGCATAAAAAAAACATTTCCAATCATATTTTGTGTTTAAAAAATCTTGATAGTTCAACTACATGTTCTATTGTCAATACAGTTGTTACTGTCTATATAACAATTGATATGCGATACAGTTCTCTCCCTTACGCTAGAACAAGTCTTTCACTCCTCAGTGATTTTACCAGTCACTTGGAATCTGTTGCACATGAGAGGGACCCCCTCCACCACCATAGATTGAATGACTTCTGTGAGAGGTGCTGATCCGTTATTTCATGAGAAATTGACAAAAATATTGAAAAATGCCTTATCTCTCAATGTTAAGCAAAGAAATAAGACATTCCTGGATCTCTCTCTTTGAGCACATCCTCACCAAAACATGTATGGACTCATCCCTGGCCCAAAAGCCCCATCCTCAAGCATGAGTCTGCACAAAATGTTCATCCAACGGTTTAGATAGAGAGGCGGCCTGACTGACGTCCATATTCAATTTGAATGGGCAAACAGAAGTGTGTAACAACAGGTGGGTGGAGAAAAACCAACTGTGGCCGCAGCAGTCGGTCAGAGCTTCTCCCCTCAGGTACCATGTTTGCCATCTTATCCTCCAGTCCCCTCTTTCTCTTCTCTCTTTCAACCTAGCACACACCACCACTCTCCACTCTGAAATTTGCTGGTCTATACAAGCGTGACAACTTAAGTAGAGTGTAGCCCCACAGCTATTGTAACACTATCACCAATAGCCACCAACACAGTCTTGCTGGTGCTGCTCAGGCGAGCTGAGAACCACACAACCTGAAACAGCCCACAGGATTTTTAAGGTTGGTGTGAGGAATGATGACAGAAATTATGTAAAGCCTCCCCCAGCTGACGCAAGGTTTTTCAGTTGTGGAAAAAAAAAATCCTCTTTTGTTTCCACCATCTATTGTTAGATTGAAACAAATGATCTGTTGTTGTTGTGGAGTTCAGCAATAACATTCTGAACCAACACTACAAGTCTGGATTACACAGTGTGGGTCTGAGTGCTGGAATGTGGCGCTAAAATGCATCGGGGGGGCAATTGCCTTTCATCTCCTTGCTCACTTGAAAAAAGTCAAACTGAAACCGTCGTTCATTTGCAAGCGATTATCATCCAATAGATTAGAGGTATCATCCTTTTCACTGTCACAACTGATGAAATCCAACTTTGCGAGTTGATAGAGATTGAAATTAAAGTGAGAGCTCATTGCACAAACAATGTGTGAGAGTGCACACTGGTGTGTCCCGTTGTCAAAGCACGAGGAACATTCAGCAGCTGTGAAAGCCAATGACGGCTGTGAAGTCTCAAGATTAGGGATGCTGCACCAGACACTTTCTCTTTCTCCATCCATTGCTAAAATTCATGCATGCCACATGACGTTATTTCAATGGATCACTTCAAAGAGAAGAGGAATCAAAGATCTTGTACTTTACTGAAGCACACTGGCATCAGAGGATGCTCGCCTTTTTCATCTGTGTTGTACAGAGTCTTCTTATCTGGCGTTTGTCAACATGTCACTTAGTCAACCCTAACTAACAGCAATCTTGGTTACCAGCTGTCTTCTCTTCCCTCTCCTCCCTTCCTCCTCCTCCTCCTCCCATTGCACTCTGCCTCATTGTTCAGCCCATCTCCTTCCTCCTGTGTGCCGACAATCGACACATTGCCACTACCATCATCTGTTCTAATACACGCTACACATCCAGGCTGACAGCGCCCGTATGGTCCCGTCCTGCCCGGCCCAGCAGAAACATGTTGGCCCCATATGGAGCCTCCGCACAAAGGGAATATATTTGGGATGGCTGTGGGAGCCAATGAGGATGTTTGGTGGATGATGATAATAGACTTTCATAGTGCACCTGTGCAGTAATGATGTGGAAACCTTAAGCAGCTTAAACCGCAGGGTTGTACTATTTTGATGAAGCTCTGCAGCTTCCTGCCTCTCTCTATCTTCCTTTTTTCTCAGATTTCCGTTTTCATTTCAAAGTTTCCCCAGGAAGTTTCTCAAACTTTCTCAACCCGCAGCACCGTTCCTTTTCTCTTTTCACGTGTCTGCAAAAGTTCTACGTGCACTCCCATGGTTAATACAAGGGCACCAGCTCACTGTGTTGTTGTTAAAGGCCAATGTTCTCATGCACCAGCGATAAAAGAGAAGAAGAGCAGAAATCAGACAGTATTCAAGCTTGCGCCTCTTAATCTCCCCTCCTCCGGCTCAGCCTAACTGACGTTTTCTTAATTTATTCCTCTCAGGATTCCAGCATTTTAATTAGGTCACTCCAAATCTCCTCCCACGCAGTGTTATTCCGAAAAAACTTTTTTATTTCATCGTGTTTGTCATTTGCCTCTTCCGTCTCTCATTCTTCCTATTCCTTTCTTTCCTTTTTTGCACTTGACAGTTTTGCTCAGCGGGTTATCTTCCTAATGACAAGCGCCGGTTTTTCTGACTAAATCCTGCTGCTGCCAAAAGTAAATACTGCAGAGGTGAATACATAATTGAATCACGATTTAAATAAATGAATAGCCTTAAATAAAGAAATCTCTTTTCAGTGTCTCTGTGGTGGAGGACAACGACGGGATTTATGAAAAAGAAAAACAGTGAGGCAAACTTTTAGATATGAAGTTGTTCCACCTGACATCGACTGACAGTGTCTGTGCCGTATGAACAGTGCTCGCAGCAGGAAAATGTATAACTTCAGATTCTGCACAAGTGTGTTCTTTAGACTTTATGATACTTCTCATCAGCTTGTGTACGTGAGCTTGTTTTCTCTCTCCTACAACAGAGGAGTGTATATTCTGTGAGTTGGACTTCAGTATGCCAGCAGTCTTGGCTTATCTCCAGCCTCAATGGAAACTAGAGGTAATTACTTTTCTACAAAGCGTCTGACAAGGCAGAAATCTTTTACACGCTTTCCATCGGCCCAGCAGGACATTTACTATGACTACTTGTTTTGCTGAAGGGGTCTAACACACAACTACCTTTCTGGTTGCAATTCACTTTTACGATCGTAGGCGTGAGGCCCCGACACACTGAGCTGAGCTGTCGGCTCTCAGGCGCCTTCAGGTTGTGACGTGGCACCATTGGCTCTAGTTAAACCTTATTATCCATGATGAGGATGATGATGTTTTTCTTGGATTGGATTGAGGAACAGTCTACTGCTACATATAAATGAGTCTTTGTTGTGCCTTCAATAGCAACTTTAAGAGACGTAAGAGAGGTAAATGTCAGTCATTTAAATTAGAAGCTGAAAGGAAAGTAGGTGAGTGGTGTCATCACAGCAACACACTCACTTTCACTCACTCTTCAAATAAACTATATTTGTTAAGCATGCTTTACTTAAACAAACTATATTTAACTTCGGCCTCTAGGGGTCTCTTATTCTAGTCAATAACAAAAGCTTTTTTGCTGATGTCATGAAGCAGTGTAGGATCATGGGAGTTGTCTACCTGACCTGAGTCAGATGCAAATCATGATCACACAAATAACGCATCAATTACATATTTTACATTACGCAGCAAACGGCCATGAGTTAAGGTGATCCAATAAGAGTGACAAATACAAACAGTCAACTTGCAAACTATCAACCAGTGTTTTACCTTAGTCGTATGTGGTTTGCTCCACAAGTTCAAACAGAGACAGGCAAAGCCACAGGTTATGTAAATATGACACAATAAAACATCCTGTTCCCAGATTTGTTTGGGTTATATATCTACTATATGGCTAAATGATTCACTAATATTTCTCTAAACATAATCTACTTCTGTTGCTAAAAAAAATTTAATCTCATCTCAAAGCAGATCAGGCCTATTAATCCCAAACAGATTACAACCTGTGTTGAACCATTTATTCAGTCTAACAGCACATGGAGGATAATTTGCCATCACTGAAAAAGGTTGTATTTTTAATATTCTGAGACGTGTGGAGGTTGTCTTCCAGATGATAAGACACTGAGATCATTAGAGGTGGAGAAAAAAAAGCCAACTGAAATAACTGATTATATATTAAGTTGACTCACTAAATTTAGTTATTTTAGATCTGAGAGTCTGTACAGCCCCACTGTGCTCTCTGATATGCACAGGAAAGTCCCGATGTTTCATGAATAAGTGCACTGCTCAATTAAAGTATTTCCTGTGTTGGTTTTGTCTATACTTCTTCTTTTCCTGTTATGGGGACGGGAAGTAGGCAGGGGAAACTCATGTCATCATTGTCCACTCTTATTCACATGCTCTGAACACAGTTGAGATGGGAGCAGGCACACACACAGTCACACCTGTCCTCCCCCACACACACCAAAACATGGTCGATATCTGCCTCAGTCCCTCTGCTCTCCTCTCCTGCTGCTCTCCTCTCCTGCTTTAGAGACAGAGAGCGACTCAGTCCTCAATGCGAACGCCGGCAAGATCCTGTTCCACCGCAGTCCGACCACCTCCGATCAGACTTTTCCTACCACAACTCTGAGCACTTCATCCTGCAATACTGGTGTGTTGACTGTGCTCCGGATGCCGATCCACCAGAATGAGTCAGAGCTAGGCTACATCGCTACGAGGCCCAAGGATTACTAATCCATGACCTTCTGAGGAAGATAAGCTGAGAATGTCGGCTCTATCTCCGCCACACTGCAGCGAGGGTTATAAGGGCTGAGCTCGAGCTTTGTAGTCTCATATGCTCGAGGGTTTGGCTAAAGCGGCTCTCTCCGACTGCAGGATCATGCCTCCGCACTGCATCGAGAGCAGACTCGGCCAGATGAGTGCAGTAATTATGTGGTTAGCCTTGGCAAGTGGTGGAGGGTAGCTGATTATTGGTATAGCTGAAGGCCTGGAAGATGGAGGCAAGGATAGCAGGCTACAGCGGTGCACTGTGTGGCAAACAGAATCCAGGCCGGGACTCAACTTGCTCTGTCTGAGAGGAAACTGTTAAAGAGCCACACAGAGCCTCCTCTGTGTGTGTGTGTGTGTGTGTGTGTGTGTGTGTGTGTGTGTGTGTGTGTGTGTGTGTGTGTGTGTGTGTGTGTGTGTGTGTGTGTGTGTGTGTGTGTGTGTGTGTGACCGATGCAGCGAGGAGGAGTACCTTTCCTGAGCCGTGTAGGGATAGCTGAGGTTCACTGGGTTCAGTCACACTGTGAATGCAAGTTTGCTTTGTTTGTACATGTTTGGGTTTGTGCAGCACTGTAACGTGGCATAAAATGTGTCTCGTGTTACCAAGTCATTCATCTCTTCAGCGTGATTCATGTGAATATGCAAACTGAATCTGTAGGCAATGGACAAGGTTTTGGGGCCTGAGGCCTTGTGGTTTCTGTTTCTAGTTTGATCCCGTTAGAGCAGGGTGGGTTGCCTGCAGGTCGAAAACTGTCTGTAGCAGACAGAACACATTGAATGAATTGCATCGGCATATTTTTTACTTATCTGCTTTCATATGTTAGAGATCAGCCAAAATGTCGTCTGGACCTAAAACACCAACAAAAAGTATCACTGTTTGTGTTTTGTGTGGAGAAACATTTGACTCATATTCTGGACTGTAAACATTCTTGTTGATCTGGGTTTGTACCCTCATGGTTGAATGCACTTATTGTAAGTTGCTTTGGATAAAAGCATCAGCTAAATGAAATGTAATGTAATGTAAACAGTGTATGTTTTTGCTGACTACCACTCTGTACATTACATAACTGTCATTTAGCTGAGGCTTTTATCCAAAGCGAATTTCAATTTGTACAGTCAACATCTATGAGGGGCCATTCGGTGTTCAGTCTCCCATATGTACAACAGTGGCCCCCAAATATTAGCTGTTGCCCTAAGATGCAAATTCATATACAGACAATTCCTGATGGGCTCCAACATTAATCACTAACCGGTATCCCTTCATAAACACACAAATTCACTAAAATAAGCTCTTTATAATATGTATTGTCTTTGTGGAAAACCATTGCCTCGGTTTACCAGTTAAACTCATCCTGGATGGTTATATGTGAGCATGTGTTACTGAATCGGATACACAAACCCTCCCTACACCCACTGTATTGTGGGAAGGATTTAACAATTATATTACCATGTAAAACCAATTCTAATACAAAGTGACAGATCAAGCCTAATGCTTACTAGTAGGCTACATACGCAAACCATATGGGCATGTCACCATAGTAAAGACAGCTTCTGCTGCACTAATCACTTTGACAGAGCAGATGCACAGACTGGGGCATTATTGGCTAAATTAAAGCGACTTTTCCTCAGTTTTCACAGTGTGAAACAGCTGTCCAAAATTTGAGAGCAAACCAGAGAGAGAGAGAAAAAAAAGGGGAGAAAAAGAGGGCATAAGAGAAGGCAATGAGGAATGGAGCGATGGCCAATAGGCATACCCCGCAGCGACTCAGATCAGATCCCCCAGAGGTGAGGATTAGCTTTCTGATCCAGATTTTAGGCTGGATTTGGGGCTTTTTCCTCAAGCTGGGCCCATCTGAAATGCTGGATTTGCTCAGTGATGTCAGCCATATTCTCTCTCTCGTTTTATCTCTGTCTCTCTCTGTGCGTTTGTGTGGGTATGTGTGTGTGTGTGTGTGCGTGGGAAACAAAGAGACAGAGAAAGTGCTCACGGCCATCGCTTGCTATTCAGAGTATGTTGTGGACAGTGCCACCGAAGGAGCAGTTAGCCAGTCCGGCAGCATTAATTTGTCAGCATATCCCTGCAAAAAAAAATCCTTTGGGGCCCCTGGGAGCCAAAGCAGCAGCGCAGAGGGCCTGGGGTGACCCAGCATGCGCTAAATACACACAGCTGTGCACCGATGTGAAAAACACACAAAAATGTGGATATCCTTCACAATGACTGCATACTAATATTGACAAGTGTATGACGGATATACACATTTAGTTCCATGGCTGCCCTCATCAGCACCAAACTACGACATAAAGGAACACGCAGCTGCAGTGTTGTATTAACAGCTGCAGTGGAGAAGGGTCAAAGACAGAGCACGTCATGCAGCCTGTGTCCTCTGAATCATCGGGCCGGCTGCAGGCTGACATGCCATGTGTAGCACCACACAAAAACGGGCACACACACGCACACACAAAAAGAGACAGAGATAACTATCACCTTTCCTGACCTTTGATGTTCAATGCAGCATGCACATATATCCTCATCCCACCCCAGTTACACACACACGCACACACTTACACACACACACACACACACACTCTCTCACTCTCACTCTAAAGCTTATTTCGGACATGCACTGAACTCCACAGTTCCTCCACGGTTCCCCAACACAGTTCTGTGGACTGTGGAGCCTAGTCCCCCAACTATTAAATCCGTAGAAATTTAGGAGAATTCGATGCGAGAACACAGCAGGGGAGCCCCTGCTGGATTGACCGCATGGGGGTTTGGGGGTTTGGGGTACTTCTTTAAAATTTTAAAAACTAATTTTTGCCAATAAAAAAGCAGTTTCATAAACGTAGAAGATACTGACGAAAATGTCTTGAGAGTTTGTGGTGATAAGAGCTGTCTGTTGTCAAGAAAAACACGTGACCTACCTGCTGCACCCAGCTGCTCCACCTCTCACCTGAATAATGCAAAGAATATGTTGCCGTTGTCGGTTTAGAAAACCTCCTGCTGTGTTGTGCACTTGTGAAAGGAAAACTGCGGTCAAACTCCGTAGCCAATTCTCCAGATTTGACCCGGCTATACAGTCACGTCTAACTCTTACCCTAACCTTAGAACATGTTTTCCGTGTGGGGATGAAAAACCAAACTCCATACCATTAAATTTTAATGTGCAGTCCCCAGGAGACTCTATAAACACACAAAGGTCCCCATGTCACAAGTAATACCGACACCACACACACGCGCACACACACATGCACAGTGTGTACAGCCACGGGCTATCATAAACTCACAATGGCCTCATCCATTAAACATAAGTAACACAACATTGTTCTGGATTCTTTGGAGATCAGGCACTGCATTTATAATTCAGTATATACGCTACAGCACATTGGGGGTTATGTCCTTACTTAATTTCTTTCAAGTCAAATACATGTAAAGGAATTACACCAGGTATCACCGGTCTATACTTACATACATGGGGTAGGTAAAATAGGATTCATATTAAAGTGCTTAACAAGTATTCTTGACTGATGACGTACTGTGCCTCCACCAATGTAGGGAATCTTTACAATGAAGGATAAAATGCAGAAAACATTTTATCAATGCTTTGAAACCACTGGAAAAGGACTTGCAAGCGATGTTTCAGGCCACGTAAATATCACAATCTCAACTCAAGGTCAAAATTCTATTCTATTCGGGAGCTTTGGACACATTCTCATCAGCAAATGGTGTTCAGTGCAATTGGAGGTTTTCAATATCTAAATTTGAATGACTGAAATGAGCAGACGGCATCATGCTGATGAAGCCCATGCGATTAGGTCCAAGGTTTTAAAAGCACACCTAAGGCCCAGGTGTTTAACGTTGCTCTGAATGGAAAAAGTTGTGTAACAAATGTAAAAGAGGTTTTGACGCCCGCACAGCTGAGCAAATTCAAGGGCAAGGTGGGTTTTTGGAATGTTACAGAAATGGTCTATTGAGATATCCAGGGAGAGAGTACAGTTGTATTCAACTAAATTCATTACAAAAAAAAACGTATAGGCTGGGGATGAGTTTGAGAACAAGACTGAAATGAGCACATGTGGTCGATGTCAGAAAGTCAGCGAACCCTGAGCTGAGACTGTTTTGACAAGTTCTACCACCAAGGTCATGAGGGAACCGTCAAGTTCAAAGCACGGCCGAGACACCAGCATGATAGGAAAACACATTCAGCATATATTTAATTGTCCGTCACAAGCCCAGGTTAATGCTCAACTCGAGCCACACAGTCGGTACACCGAAAAAACTAGGCTGATACACGGTGTAATGAGGATGTCCACCAAAGTGAAGGTCTCACACTGGTAATAACGGGGGATAAGTTTTATCACATGTGGCTCTCATATCAAAGAGCCTGTGATAAGATAGAGAAGCCAAATCCAGCCGAGCGGTAAAAGCGGCAATGTCCAGGCAGCCAGAACCAAAGGGGGCTTAACCTCAGGTGCAGAAGCAACTCAGACAGTACAGAGAGGACAGAGAGCCAGACACATACAAGATCAAATTATTATATAATAATTTACTCATTGCTAAAAGAACCACGGTCTGGTTTTCTTAATGAACTATGAAAATATTGAATTCAAAATTATGATAGGATAAACACATTGCACAACACTAACAAATTACCTATATTTCTCAAAAAGAAGAGAAGAAATCTTTCAACAAATGTGCTAATTTGAATGTAAATGTACTAATTGTCCCTGCATACAAACATGGAAGTTCATATTCACTGCTAATGGTACCACGCACCATCACAACCACCGACCTCCCAATTAAAAGGAATAATTGCAGCAAATGTAATATACATAGGCTATATGCAGACTCTATTAAGGAAGAAAAAGAAAGGAAAATAAAATGAAAAAAAGGTGGCAGAATAATTCTGAGACGCTAATACGCCTCCTACTCATTAATCTCCACTGCTGCCACTGGACAAAATGCCAGTGAAAATATAGTCCTAGTCCTTTGATTATTTCTTCCCACCTTAGAGCAACACGCTCACATGAGGCAAACAGTTACCAACTCATTACAGTCCTCCTCTATTGCTGGTAAATTGCAGTCATTTGTGTCTCTTAGGCAAATAGAGAATAGAGTGCTCAGCCTGCAGACGTGCCCCGACTCAATTCTAATTGTCTTGACCAAATCTTTCTCAGCAGTTAAGACAATTGTGTCTGTGTTCCTCTGGAAGACATGTGTATGTGCAATAGGCTAATACTAATGTGCAAGAGGCTAATATTAATAAAGAGACAAACTTTCTCCCATGCTGAAGTAACAGCTTATACAGTAGCTAGTTTTTACTATTTTTTGCATATATATATATATATATGTACAGTATGTTAGCCTATTTGTTGCTGTCACAAAAGAAAATATTGTATCATATAGACTTGGTATTGTAAAACTACCACCAGATCAAGGTGCTAATACAGACACAAGATAATGTCGGGCATGAACTCTGGAGTTTGCCTTCCAGATATGAAGAACGCAGCAGGAGATCGACAACAGGAACATTTTTCGCCTGGGTATGCAGGAGGAAGGAGGAATATAAGTTCTGTTGCAGAGAGCAGAAAGTGTTTTTGTTAACAGCCCATCGACACCGGCGTCAGCCCTGATCTCCGAAAGCTCTCAAATCTCATTGTCTTTCTAAGTTCACATCTTCGTCTGCGTCCTCTACAGGTAAGACAGCTACAGCTGTAGTCTCACATCGGCTCAATCAAACCTTTTTCCGGGCACTTTACCAGGCGGCTGGCAGGGAAATGCCCGGTGTGACTGACTCAGACATTTGCGTTTCCACATACATTCTGCAGCTATATGAGAAAATGGTGAGACCGATAATCTCCATCCTCCAGCAGCGTGAGCAAAAAATCAACAGCGTGGCCCTACTTTGAATATTCCAAAAATTAATGACGATGCAAAGTGGCTTCAAAAGGAGAACACACTTTAAACTTATTTTATCCGTTACAAAAACACTTGGGAACATTTAAGATTTGACCTTAAAATGTGCTTTTGTTTTCCACAGCATAGATCTTAGCCCATAAAGAAACACACACACACACACACACACACACACACACACACACACATTCCCATGCTTTAGGGCTGAAATAGGAGAGTGGGGGTGAAGGTGTAGACAGGAACGGTGCGGCTGTGCCGTCTCTCACCTACAGTAACCTGGCAACTACTGTGATAATCATTTTGAGAACTTTTGCAATATTTTCAGAAGTACTACAAATGACCAATCATTTATTGAATTAAATAATCATTAGTTGCCATTGGATACAAAAGAGAGCTTAACCATAAAACAGTAAAATCCTACTTTTGATTGTGATTTGCATTATAATAGCATACTAATAGTTTTCTATTCAGGACCTATATTTTATGCCGGACTGCACCAAGTACTACTTCTACTACTACTGCTACTGCTAATAATAATATAAATAATAATAAAATACTGTATACTTGTACTGGTTGAATGCCGTGAGACACATTCATCGATCCAGTGGAGAAACTGAGAGTTGCATAAAAAACATTGATGTTGGCCTATTTGCCAGGGAAAAATAGATTTTACTCACAACAGTTACCGGGGTAAGTTAAGGACAAAGAGAGAGTTTAAAAAAAACCTTAACAAGCCTTAACCACCACCCCCCCTAAAAAAAGAAACCAGACCAGCCATTCTGGGGAGAGAGAAATAGACGGAGAGAAAAAAGAGCGGTATTGTTCTTTGTTTGAGCTCACACACACACACACACACACACACACACACACACACACATATATAGAGTGCTGACACCAATAAGCAGTCAATGATTTTCCTAATGGTTCTCTTCTATGGAAAGGCCATTCTCATGAGGACGGTTAAAGTACTGAAAGCCATGTGTAACCCCCCCCCCCCCGATGGTGGCTTTCGCTCTCTCTCTCTCACACACACACACACACACACACACACACACACACACACACACACACACACACACACACACACACACACACACACACACACACACACACACACACACACACACACACACACACACACACAGAGCATTAAAGACAAAACTTGTTAAACAGAAAGCAAGAGAGGTTGACAGGCTGCCAATGCAGGTTAGCTGGTTGGGAGCATGTTTGTGTGTGTGTGGGGGGGGGGGGGGGATGTGTGTGTGTGTGTGTGGGGGGGTTAATCATGCTTTTTTTCTCTTGTGTTTTTTCTTCGAATTTTATCTATATATGCCCACATTTCCATCATCAATCGGTCACAGTTTTACCAATTCTCTCACTTTCAACAAAACTTCCCCCAGCTGTCATCAAGGCCTTTATTAAGTTGTATGTGCCTGTGAGTGTGGGAATGCAGACATGAGAATGTTTTCTTACAGAGTCAAATCTACAGAGTTAAAAAAAAAGAGAGGACTTATAGGTTAAATATTAAAATGCTTGAAATTCAAATTGTAAAAATAAAATTTGCTATTTCAGACAAATTACCAAGCTTGCGAAGCTTTCTTGTGAAGCTTGTATTAACTGCATTCGGAAAACATTTGACATTGTGCTCACACAATCAGCCGCCCTAATTATCTTCTCCTCTGCTTCCCACCCGCCCTCCACACACAGAAACGTTTTTCTCATACATTGTAATTTCCGTATACCTCTGAGGCTTTATGTTCAATGGAATGGAACCGAAACAGGAAGGAGGGCTGGAGACGGATGAGAGGAGCGAATAGTGGCGAGGACGGAGCGAGAGAAAAGACAAAGAAAGAGAGGAAATGGGAATAAAATAAGTGGAACGACGGCAATTGACGAAGAGAGAGAGAGGGCGAGCGTGAACCGAGTGAGAGAGGGGGGGGCAACTCCGGCGACGGCGGCGGCGGCGGCGTGGAAGCGTCTGCGGAGCGTTGCTGATGTGATGGCACGATGATGATGGTGTTGATGATTCACCGCTGGTAAGAAATCAGTGAGAAGAACATATTATTATCACACAGCTCAATTACAGCGCAATTTCTTCCCGACAGCGACTGCCTCGGCAGGGCTCCTCATTGAAGCTGATTTGGGAGGCCTGCGGCGCCTTGGAGGACCAGTCAACGACTCAGCGGTGCGGTGAGACAGCCCCACTTCAGAAGGGAGAGGGGCGACCGGGGGCGAGGAGGAGAGGGAGCACGCAGTGATGAAGAGGGTGAGGGAAGTGGTGGAGGAGACGCATGCAGGGGATCGGCTAAAAGTGGTGTCGGGCGGGGGAAGGACAGGCGGGATGTAAATGCACTGCTGATGGAGCAAACACCTGTTCAGTAATGAGTGCGAGCTGGTCCTGATGGGTGGGCATGAATACTGAAGAGCAGCTATTTGTGTGGTCCACGATGCTCCTGAAGTTTATTTACCCTCAAAGTATGTGAATGTGCTGCATGAGCAACGGGGGAAGGAGCAGAGAGATAGAGGCCTTTGTATATCTGCACGCTTTTATGTGTGTGTGTGTGTGTGTGTGAGGAAGATTGTGTGGGTGAGTGTTTTTTGTGATGCAGGAAGGAGAGTATTTTATGATTTAATGCATTCTGTAGGTGTGCGCCTTCAGCACAGAGGGGGCCTCTGAAGAGTGTGTGGGTGTGTGCACGGACGTGTCGGCTTTCGTGTGGATGTTTGCAGGTGTGTATGAGCTTGTACAATTTAACTGGTACATCCCGGCTGTCTCCAGCGTACCCTGAAACGTCCCGCACGGTGTCTGCCCCGAGGCAAAAGCAGCCTCAGCTGAACCGCTTCACTGACCTCAAGGGGGGGGGGATTCATCAACGTGACCTTGACCATAAACCCTGATTCTCTCACATACTACATACTGGTACGAGTATGGAAGGGGTTGAATATTCTACAATTATGTAGCTGTGTCAAACACCAGGTTACTACTGTATTTACCACAATATCTACCACATGGATACTAGTGTTACCATTGTTTCCTTTGATGTGGCTTTAAAGCTGCAACCAATCAATATTTTTATACAGTCAGTGGATCAAATCACTGTGTGAGAAGAGAAAGGTGTCACGTGCAATGATGAAACCACAGAGAATTACCTCCTCTGCAGTTCCCCTTAAGCTCTGCAGAGCATTTTATCATCTTTCAGCTTATTGTTTGAGTTTTAGGTCCAGCGACTTTATAGTTATAGTTAACTGTCATTCAGGTTCACTGCTTTCATGTTCTTTTTTAACTCTAAACCTAATCATATGAAAAATGTATTATCTTAAAAATTTGAAAATTTAAATATTTGTCAGTTTTTCGTGTCATGTTTGTTTATTTGCTTGTTCGATGTGGTGAGTAAAATATTCACATTTCAAACACCATTTTAAAGGTTCATCATATTGTCTGAACTTATGATACTCAAGGTTTCTACGCAAAATATTCTATTCATTATATATTTAACATCTGTTCATTATTTATACATCTTATCCTTTAACAGATAAGGGGTGGAGCCAATCCCAGCTGACATCGGCCAAGAGGCGGGTTAACCGACAGGTCTTTGGACTGGGAGGGAGCCGGACTACCCGGGGAGAACCAATGCAGGCATGGGGAGAACGTGCAAACTCCAACCCACCATCCATTTAACAAAGGATAAAAACGTCTAAACACAAGGCAGCCATACAGAAATGATCTTACTTTAGAGTTAGTAAGGTCAATTTTACCGGATGTTCAAAGCTTTCTCAAAAGGGACAAAGACCACAAACATAGTTCTATATCCAACATTACATTATATTAAATCAAATGGAAAATGTCTCTTTCTTTATTCTATTCATATTTTTCTTCCTTTGTGGATGACATATGTTTGTGTGTGTTGAACGAAATCATGAATCAAACAAAAGTTCTTCTTATTTAAAAGCATCAGCCACTTCAATACGTTATACAGATGTTGATAATGCATAGAAACACTGTATGTGTCAGATGCGAATGTCCATCAGGGTGAATTATTAAACCACTGCAATCACAACGTTGTTGAAGGTGACAAAGGAGAACTGGGATCATTGGGTAGATTTGCTAAACCTCCTCAGGATAATCCTGAACGAGAAGCTCCAATTAAGAGATGCTTGATAAAACCATTTGATCTGCGTCTTCACATCAGCTTACGTTTAAATCCTAAAGTACACCAACAGAGGGAAGAATCACAGACCTGATTCCCTGCATGCGAGGAGGCCATTTGGACTCTAGTTCCCAGAAATGGTTTGCAACCGCACAGTCTCTGCCAGCCAGGGCCTAGCTACTATAACAAGCCTTCAAACCAAACCGGGTTCCCCTAAGGATTACGCCAGGATTTGAGTCGACGTCGGATTTGTAGAAGGGATGAGACGTTTATCTTTTCTTTTTTTTCTCCCCGCAACATTCCATGATGCAGCTTTCTTCTGTCTTGCATATCTATCTCGCTTTCGCTGCCTGTCTCCATCTCCCTCTCTTTCTTCCTTTCTCCCTCTGTCTCTAAGACACAGATAGAGACAAGTCTTTTGGGCTGTTGGCATTCAGCTCCAGTCGTGAGCAGAAGAAAAAAAGGAGGAGGAGAGGGAGGAGGAGGAAGAAAAAGGCACCACTGTCAGTTCCTCTGCTCTTGCTCCTCCACGGGACTGGAAGGACAAAAGCTTTCCCTGACAGGGCCTATCTCTACCCAACCGACGTGTCATCACCCTGTGTCTTCACCAGAACTGCCACGTACTCGCCTTTCTTCCTGTCACTAACTCTGTCTTATTACAGTAACACAATACATGGGGATTAGTGTATGGCGCGTCGAGGAGATAGAAAAAGCAGTGGCTCACGCTCAGTGTCATTAGTCTGTGTGGGTGTGATTGCATGTTCATGTGCATTTGCGTGTTACACGTGGATCAGCGTGGTGCATGTCAATGTAGCAGCACTGCAGCGATTTCACCGAAGTGGGCAATCTGCCGTGTGCTTCCCCCGACGACAGGGCTGTCAAGTGTTTTTCGATGCGATGTGACCATTACGGTTGAGAGACAAACCCACTCCATGCTGTCTGATGATCCCCTACACGAGGCTATTCATAGGGAATGTTGCAGGAGGAACTATATGGAGGCTTTGGTGCACACTGTGATCAAGACTGGGAAATCAGCAGCGAAAAAGGGACATGCAACTGTCGCTGCATGCGATCCGACCTGATGGGAACGTGCTCATGCAGCATCTCATCATGTCCCATTGCCCGGCACGGCAGCAGCACCGTGAAGGGAACATCCACTCACGCTCCATTAAAGAGAAAATACACTATCTTCCCTTTAATACAACTCTCCACATAATTTGTGAATCACATCACAAGCAACTGTATTCACACACGTATTGTTATACAGTTAACATCACCAAGCCCTAGCGGAGGCTAACCTGAAGACATCAGGGTCATTTTGTCTGGAACAACTAACCATGTGATAAAGATAAAGATTTGTATTAAAATAAACGTCTGTTAAGTCATTTATCACCAAATCTCACCATCACTGACAAACACTGTTGCAGCTTTAATTCATTGTTTTTACTGGTGTGCGTAATACTTTGGAGTTTTCATGCCCCTGAAACAGGGACTGCAGAGTTGCGCATCAGTCTGGACAAAGAGGAATGGAGACTTTCGGAAAACAATGTCGCAGACAATGTTTCCTCCCTGATTAGGTGTTATCAGTCACGACTCAACAACCATTGGTGAAGGAAACACAGAGCGAAATACAAGTGTTCTTAACTCTTGTAGCTAATAGTGCCACTTTATTCTAGGTCGACGCAAAGACATCCCTGCTCTTACTTTTTGCCATTGCTCTTCTTTGTTTGCAGTATTTTCTGCAACTAAGCAACCAACTGCAGAGTAGAATTTCTGCTTCCTTTTTTCACTTACATGTATGTACAATATTAGTATAAAAAGTGGGTTGGACTGTGATATTATTTGCTCCTAGTGCTGTTGTTCATCAAAATGCATCTACACCACACACGGGTCATATTGGGCAGTTTTTGACTGAGGATCAGATTGAAAGATTGCAGGGAGTAATGGAAGGAGAAGGAGCAGCCACAGTGAGCTGTTACGATGAAGAGCTGCAGGCGACAGGCTTCACACCTCCATCCTCTCAGCGAGGTAACCAACTCGGCTCACTGTGCCCTGCTGATCGCAGACTGATGCCATGTGCAGCATAAAATCAGATCATATGCTCGCAGAAAGATGAAAATGTTCAATGAGTGCCAGCCTTTTTTTATTCAAACAACAATAGTTTGTTATGATGGCCCCCAGATTCTGTGACCTGGAGGATTAAACCGAATTGAATGTCACCAGCAGTGACAACTGGTGTCTCCAAATCAACCAGGAACCATGTTACATTGTTTCTAACACTAACCCCAAAGGCTCCTGGAATCTGCAACTCATGCTTTTTTGCCATTTTTAAAAACAAT
The DNA here is from genome assembly GCF_963576545.1 of Limanda limanda. Classification (NCBI taxonomy): domain Eukaryota; kingdom Metazoa; phylum Chordata; class Actinopteri; order Pleuronectiformes; family Pleuronectidae; genus Limanda; species Limanda limanda. The sequence continues at coordinate 24,862,933 of NC_083637.1, read as the reverse complement.
ATATCTTTCTATTGAGCTGTTTAATGTGATTATCATCTATCATGATCTATGCAACATGATCTTATTCTAGTAGTGTATCTCACAGTACTTGGCACTAATCCCTTTTTATAACATACAGCATCTCTTTTTAAAGGGATAATCCTGAAACTACGAAACAGCAGGGGAGTTGGTCTATTAACTCTTCCATATGGTGTTGGTCTAGTCCAAACCTGTGTGTGTGTGTGTGTGTGTGTGTGTGTGTGTGTGTGTGTGTGTGTGTGTGTGTGTGTGTGTGTGTGTGTCTGTGCGCATAGCCTTTTAGCCCTGCACTTAATGTCCACATGCACCCAACTTCAGATAAAACAAACTCGGCCCCTGCCCTGTCTTGCCAGCTCTCTCTCTCTCTCTCTCTGTCTCTCTCGCAGGGCTGCCTGCTAAGCCTCTTACCTTTGGGATTATTGGCAACGCTAGGTATTATATAGCTTCATTCATCTGGATGATGCGTTATTAATGTGTTGGGGAATGAAACCATCTGCAACAGCAGCCGTGGGTGATGTCAGGATGGGGTGTGTGTTTATGTGTGTATGTGTGTGCATGTGTGCGTGTGTGTGTGAGTGATGCAGCTCTAATTGGTGGTAATTTGAATAGACTTGACAGAGCAGAGATGTACAGTAGTTATGATCTTTGTTTTTGAAGTTTTGCAGATGAGGCACACAGAAATGTCATGCTGAGCACAAAGCGCACTCACACACACACAACCACACACAGCATTCACACAGTCTAACGAAGGACAAGAGGGTGGTAAGTTATGTGTTCGTTAAATCCCTTTCAGACATGCACATCACTCTGTAAAAGCACTGTTACAAAAGACTCAGAGGTGATTTTCTGTGAAGGTCTCTCTTGAAATGTCACCAAGTTTCCCTTTTCAGACAAAGTTCCCATGTTCGTACAGTATAGCCGTGGAAATTACGAGTGTGAACTTTAGATAATACAGCATACAGTTTCAATTAAGACATGAGGCATCTTCTCTATCTGTGATATGGCCTTCATGTACTGTCACCCTTTACAATCAAGATGACCCTGGTGACAGTGCCAGACTATAGACTATAGGGCTGGTTCAGAGTTAATTCAACTTTGGAACCTTATAAAGCTGATCCTGGAACAGCTAGCGAGAGCAGGCTACACTTACCAACATATTTCATCACCTCTCATCAGCTCTCTCGCCAAAGCTACGCCCCCAAAACACAAGAATGCACAGAGCTAGGAGCCAACTGTTCTGTGACTAAGGCTGTAACTTCTGGCTTTAGAAAAAAACGTATACCCCAACTTATAAAAACAGTTTGCTTTTTCACAGGCCACCAAAAAGCCACGTCATTACATAACTGCATATTTCACTCTTTATGTCTATGATTTTCCACCACAGGCTTTGTTCATGAAGCTCCCTCTAGTTCAGCTGATGACCACAGAACAAGGAGGTGGTTTGTCCCTGGGCTGCTTCACTTTGGCATCAAAAAATATTAAATCGTCTTTGCCTGCTACACAAGACACAACCTCTGTTTTTTATAATTGTTCATCACAATGTTTCGGATTGTGTTATGTGTTTTGTTGGTCACAATAATTTTGCCCTACGCCCTTTTGCGTAAGCAGTTCTTCCTTCTAGCAAAATGTTGGTCCGAGGGTCGAACTTGAATTTCTTTTTATAGAAACTAAAAAAACTGTTATAAGATTAGGCACTGGCTTTGAATTGGCCATTGAACTGCCTTAGTGGAAAATGGAAATAAGTCGCCAACTAAATACCACAAGCATCAAACCAGCCGACAAATAATTTTTCATTTTGCAAGAATGGTACAGGGATGAGCAGCATACAAGGGTCTTACGGTGACCTTGATAAGATGTTTTTGGTAAGTTTTTGTCTTTCATTAGTGGATCTCAATCATGACAGTATCAGCAAAGAGGGAGCACCAACTACCATGTTTTTAATTAAAATTTGATTAACCTTAGTTTTTCCATTAATCATTTCATCAATATGACTAGAAAGGCTGCACCAGCAAAAGCCGAAAATATTAAATTTATAACTACACAGAGCATTACAAAAAGAAGCAAATTGTCCCATTTGAGATGCTGCATCTTTGAGGCAACGTCCCTTTCTCCTCCAGCACGGCTATTCACACATTCAGCCTTTTTGATGAAATGCTCAAATTAAAACATGCAGCTGTTGAATGAGTGTAGATACCAGTCTAATTGAAGCCTCCTCTGCTGAAGTTCATTAGCTTTTTGAATGCTGATTAAACTGCGTCCGTGGTAATGAGCATCAGATTTGGCAGAGTAAGAGTTTAAATTAAATTTCCGACCTGTTGAGATATATTTTATGTAGAGTAGTGTACATACACTACTGGGCTGATGTTAAACCCTCAACACACTGTTTGCTATTAACTTGATGATGCAGTTATCCATTAACCCGATTAAATATAACACAATAATGAACGTTGCATAATTGACAGGACTGCTTGAGTCATACCAAAGTGTGAGCGTGTGTGTGTGTGTGTGTGTGTTTGTGTGTGTGTCCTAGGATTTAGATAGGCTCTCTACAATGGATGCCAATGCAAAATGCTAATAAAAGATACAGTAGCTGCGTAAACCTGTTTGTGTGTGTGTGTGTGTAGGGTCCAGGTTATACACGTTGTGGGGACCTAAATTGGTTTACAGGGTCACATTATGGGGACATTATGGGGACTTGTCTTCTTTATTGGGGAAAGAGCAAGCCCCCAAACTGTAAATCAATACGTTTTAAGGTGAAGACATGTTTTAAGGTTAGGTCAACGTTTAGGTTATGTTTGGGTTAAGATTAGGTTTATGCTAAGGTAAGGTTTATGGTAGTAGTAGCTATGATTAAGATTGGAGTCTCCAAGAAATCAATGTAAGTCAATGTAATGTTCTCTGAAGTCATGTGTGTGTGTGTGTGAGTGTGTGTGTATGTGTGTGCATGTGTGTGTGCAGGTGTGTGTAGTATTTCTAACATCCTGACACCTGTCAAATAGATATTCCTCCTTTACACACAGTCAGCAAAGAGACAGGAGGACAGGGAAAGGGTTGGGGTCTCTGCTGCAAACAGACAACATGGATACCACACTGAAGAGACCGGCGGTAACATTTCGCACCCGGTCTCGACGGAGCGTTCGGCAGGGACGTGTGAGCGTGTGATGTTTGCGCTGCTATGGATACCCAAACTCTCAGTCTGCAAACTACATACAGTCTGAAGTTTTCGGATTCCACGCTGGTACAGATATTTTGCATGTGAGCGGGATCAGCTTTGTGAAACATCATGACAGGGTTTTAGCGCGACACTGCATTATGACAATAATGAAATGTTTTGCGGGGGGTTTTCTCCATTGCAGGTTTTGGAGACAGATGGTGTCATGTATACAAATTACCCTTCAACATCAAAGTGTCTCGGGTTTTTTCGATGCATCTCTTTCAAGTCTGAGGTGGATACTTCTTCCCTCAGATGTGAAAATGTTTCCAACTCTCTCCGAGACTAGCAGCACTTGAAAAAGAAGCTCGCTGTGCGTGAAATAACGACAGATGGACGGACTGATAGGCAGGCTGTACTTTACTTTCCCTCATTACAGGTTTTACAGAGTAACACTTTATTGGCGTAATGATCGGGACATTTTAAATTGTAAATCACACAGTAGCGCATCTTCTGGTCGCCCCTGGACTGTAATTATGTATGTTCAAATGTCCGGACCCGCCACGTGATTTACTTTCGGGGGGGTGGCAATTCAACAACCAATTCCCACTGATGGAGTCGCTGGGCTACAATACAACACCAGCGTCGACAGTGAGTGGCAAAGGAACACGCTACATGAGAGAAGGGCTGAGCTGTTGCAAATTGAATGAAGGATGTTCAGGACACGAAATATGATAATAGAAGTTTACAAAAAGTTACACCAAAAGATACCAAACCACGCCAAAAAACCTTTTGAGATTCCTCTCTGTAATATAAGCTCTGGCTACTGTTATTTTGTCATACAGTACATGTAGGTCTGTTATAAAATTAACACAATCTTCACAAAGAAGAGGAAGTGATTCCATAAATGTTGTGGCCATGATGTCAGTCCGATATGATGAAATCAAAATTTTCAAATAGACAAAATTATCTGGCGACGATTTGGACCTGCAGTTTGACCCAGTTGGTGATCACAGCTGTACACCGCGTTCCACATTATTATGCAAATTGGATATAAGGGTCAAAAACATTCATTTTTTAGTTTTTGAATTAAACTCATGGATGGTATTGTGTCTCAGGGCTATTTGGATGATTGAAATCAATCTCAGACACCTGTGATAATTAGTTTGCCAGGTGAGCCCAATCAAAGGAAAACTACTTAAGAAGGATGTTCCACATTATTAAGCAAGCTACATGTTTCAGGCAAAATGGGGAAGAAAAAGGATCTCTCTGCTGCTGAAAAGCAGCAAATAGTGCAATACCTTGGTCAAGGTAACACAACATTGGATATTTCCAAAAGAATTGCGCGTGATCATCGGACGGTGAAGAAATTTGTCACTGATTCACAGCACAAGCGGGTTCGTTCAGACAAAGGCAAAATAAGGAAGATTTCTGCCAAACAAATTTGTAGGGTTAAGAGAGCAGCCACTAAAATGCCATTGAATAGCAGCAAACAGGTGTTTGAAGCCACTGGTGCCTCTGGAGTCTCGCGAACTTCAAGATGAAGGATGCTCAAGAGGTTTGCAAGTGTCCTTAAACCTGTTATTCGTTCCTCTAAACCAAGCTCACAAGCAAAAAAGGTTGCAGTGGGCTCAGGACTACATGAAGACTAAGTTCCAAACTGTTTTGTTTACGGATGAGTGCCGTGCAACCCTTGATGGTCCTGATGGATGGAGTAGAGGATGGTTGGTGAATGGCCACCATGTCCCAACAAGGCTGAGACGTCAACAACGAGGTGGCGGAGTCATGTTTTGGGCCAGAATCATGGGGAGAGAGCTGGTCGGCCCCTTCAGGGTTCCTTGACGGTGTGAAAATGACCCCGGCAAAGTACGTAGAGTTTCTGACTGACCACTTTCTTCCGTGGTACAAAAAGAAGAACCGTGCCTTCCGAAGCAAAATCATATTCATGCATGACAATGCACCATCTCATGCTGCAAAGAATACCTCTGGGGCATTGGCTGCTATGGGCATAAAAGGAGAGAAACTCATGGTGTGGCCCCCATCTTCCCTTGACCTTAACCCTATTGAGAACCTTTGGAGCATCCTCAAGCAAAATATCTATGTGGGTGGAAGGCAGTTCACATCCAAGCAGGTGCTCTGGGAGGCTATTATGGCATCCTGCAAAGACATTAAAGCAGAAACTATCAAAGAACTCACAAGTTCAATGGATGCAAGAATTGTGAAGGTGATATCAAAGAAGGGGTCCTATGTTGACATGTAACTTGACCTGTTAAGATGTTTTTGATTAAAACTTTTTTTGGTTTCAGTAAATATGACCTCTTAATGCTGCAAATTCAACAAATGACCATTTTTAGTTCTTTACAACCTATAAAATATCTTGAAACTCAGAAACTCAGAAACTCTGCATAATAATTTGGAACACTGCATTTTGAGTTTTTTATTTTTGAAAAAAATACTGTTATCATTGGGAGGTTTGTTCAATAAAATCTGAATTATACTCTAACAGTTGATGACTTGAAAAATATACTGACTGGCTGTGCATTACTATTTAGGAAAATCTGAGCAAAGTGTAATCTGCATAATAATGTGGAACGCGGTGTAGTTTACCCGAGGACGTAGAAGAAGACATGTTCAACTCAGTGGAATAAGAAGGTAGATAAGATGCTACACACATAGACCTAATCCTTCTAAAGCAGTGATTTTTGGTGTCACTGTGTTTACACACTCACACTCAAAGACATTGTTGCTATGGAGCTGTGTCACCTATGATTGTATGTATGCCCCCTTGTCCCGCTCTGTGTCGTGGCACTTCACTGTCTGGCTATTCCTAGAAACTACTTATACAATGTGTATATGTGACTGTATGTGTTGCTATAAATATGTAAGTGTATGTGGGTGCTTCTCTGCATCTACATAATTTTGGATTGTTTGTGTGAGTTTGGTATGTGTGTGTGTGTGTGTGTGTGTGTTTGTGTGTGTGTGTGTCTGTGTGTGTGTGTGTGTGCGTGTGTGAGTCAGCACTGTGATCATGGACACAGTGGGATGAATCATGTCGTGGTTGTGCTGGTGGTTGGAGAACAGGCTGGTGTAGCAGCGACGGATTCAAGCGAAGCTCCCAAATGAAAAGCAGATGTGAAGTGCATTGTGATTTGGTAGCATGTGAGGATCATTTTCAAGCCCTTTAGTGTTAATTCTGATAGTCTTTCAATGGATTCTACTTTTCCTTGTCAAGTTCCCAAAAAACATTGCAACAAAAGTTACCACAACTATGTCACAATAAGTGTTTTCTTTAAATTACACGAAATAATTAATATCATATTAGTTATGGTCAAGTGGAAAGCTAGAAAACTGACATTTTTAGCTTCTTTTATTGTCTAAAGTTCCTCCATCCATGGTCTAATATTCTTTGCAGATCAAGGGGGAGAAATGGAGCCTGTCCCTGCTGACATTGGGCAAAAGGCAGGGAACACCCTGGACAAGTTGCCAGCGAGACAATAGAAACAACCTTTACTCCTCGCATTCACATTAACACCAAAGGTCTATTTAGAGTGTCCAATTAACATAACTCCATTCTGCGTGTCCCTGGACTGTGGAACGAAGCCAGAGAAAAGCCACGCAAACACAGGGAGAACATCCGAGCTCCACACATAAAGACCCTCTGCCGAGCTGGGATTCGAACCGGGAGCCGTGCTGCACTGTTGTTTCCTCTCAGAGACAAAATGAACGAGATATTTGGCAGTCACAAACTATTCAAGTAAAATATCCGCTGGCACGCGTTTCTTTGTATAAATCAGCCCTGAGCCAAGCGTACAACTGTGGGAAAATAACTGCAGTGAAGATATATATAATGAGATGATGTGTCATATTTTGTGGTTAGGCTTGTAGTGTAAGTATTATCATCATGCTGTGGAACAATGGAGAGAAGAAACCTGAGGTGAACGTGTGTTTTCAGACCATTTGAACTGCCGTCTGAACCGTAGGAAAGCGTTTAGGAAAACCCTGTGCAAGGGGAAAAGTGTACATCAGAGGTAATGTTACATGTATTACCATGACTAACAGGAAAACTCAACATGTGTGAGCCGGACGCCCGCTGGGCACATGGGGTTCATGACAGTATATGACTACCGTGGCAGATGGAAAGAAAATGCTGACGACCAGATGTGAAGCTCGGAGTCAGACGCCTTTCAAAGCTTTTACTCCGTCTCCTGTCGAAGGTAGATTGGTTTAATTTCAGCACAATAGCACTTTTTCCCATCCATTACCGGGGCTACCCTAATAAGCACTTATTAATTATAATTGTGAGAGCCATGCACTGTCAGGCAAAACAAGACAGAATAATTGATAAGTAGGAAGTTGTGATGGGGCATCTGCAACAGGTGGGAACTCCCAGCTAACTTCAAGTTCTCCATGTCCTTATATATATAGATAGTGAAGTGAGAGGTGAACAACAAGCTGTGGAATCTGTCGGCCGACAACAACAACAACAACATCCAAATGCTCGGCCTCACCATTTCCTCAAAAGACACAACAGGAGACGACCACTAATGACGACCGCAGCTCCTGCCTGCTGCGGTGACACATCCTGGGCTGCGCATAATGTTTCCGTCGGACACAAGTTATCACGTAGAGACGCTGCTATTGTCACACACTGTAGCTTCTGGCTCATTCTATCCTGGAAGTGCCGCGCTCCCCTCTGTCAGGCGTGGTGCATCGTATAGACTCTATAGAGCATCAGTTGGCGCTTATGCGTCACCCTCAGGCCGGACCACTCTGCCGGGCCAGTCCACACACACACACACACACACACACACACACACACACACACACACACACACACACACACACACACACACACACACACACACACACACCACCCACAAGAATGAAAATGCAGTGATTAAGCAGTTGAGGGCGACTATATGGTTGAATGTTAAGAGTTGAGGGGGGAGCATAGAGAGGGAGAGAGAGAGAGTGGACAGGCTGGCATCAGGCCTGCTGACTGACTGGCTGGTGGACTGACTCTCCTATCCAGGCAGTGTGAAGTGCTTTGGGCCCGTGGGGAGGTAAGCCCTTCTTTGAAAGATCAAGGGTGCACATCCACTGTGTGATTTAATAGCACCACATATTTGCACAAATGGGTGTTGACGCAGCGTGAGCAGGTTGTCACACAACAACCGGTCCACAGCTGCCGTTGTGTTGTTTACGCCGAGTCCTACAGTTACAAATATTCCTCACAAGGAGAAATAAATACTAATGTCCTAAAGTGCTTCTAATGCAAACTCACTAACAAACCTCACAGTCCCTGCAGGAGCATTGCTGGGATATTACACCGATATTTCACTACGGGATTCCCAGTCTGTCAAAGTATACAGAACAAATGGCCCGAATGGAAGCCGTCCTTGCTGTGACTTTGTGCTGTGGAGAAGCCGGCAGGTGGGACGAGTGTGGGTCCTATAGCAGAGGAAGTGAGTGAGTCACAGTAAAATCTGCGGAGGAGACAGATGATACAGTGCAGGAGCTCAGAGTGAGTGACTGTGCGGCCGAGGCCACAGTGTATCACACCACATCGCAGACGGTTATCTGCTGGTTGCATGGTGGCTGGAGAGGAGCATGGGCTCTACTTGAATGGCTGGCAGCTTTTACGAAGGGAAGGGGGGGGGAAATGCAGCAAGCTTGCCAGGAGTAAATGCGTCCAATTTCTTTTCTTATTCATTTTGTGGGCAGGGGGGGGGGCTGACTGCTTGAGAGATCATTCGAGCGGGAGGCTCAATTTTTTGGAGAATTTAATTCCAGACATCAGGTTGGGGGAAATTAATCACATGCTCCGCAGAAGCACTGTACAAATACACAAAAAGCTTCTCGGTGTGTGTAAGCCTCCGGGGCGCAGGGAGCAGTCAGTCAGCGAAGGAGTCTGCAAATAAACATTTCAGATTTGGGGTGGTGGGCAATTTTTTCAAATTTCCACTGTGCATCAGCTGCTCCGCTTGAGAATGGACCCAGCTCCACAGGCTATGTGTGTAATTTAATTTATTCCTTCTGCTTTGCAAAGATGCTCATTGTGCAGGGGGGGGTGCATGTGTGCTCTGGCTCCACCATCACATCCATCTTGACCTTTGGTGTTTTCTGCCACTACCAATAAAACTGTTTGCGTTTCCACAGACAACAGACGAGCCTAATCTCTGTGCACTCATCAAAAGCAAAAACCCTTGGCAAATGAGATTATGTCTCAGTTTGGCCTTGCTCTCTCTCTCTCCCAGGAGCTGCTGAGCCGTGCAGCTCCTGTGTTTGACTCTAAACACCACACAGACCGTGACAGGTAGAAGCTCCGGCCCCGGTCCGGGACCCGGACTCTCCACACACCTCCACGGCTGCTCTCTCGCGGAGGGGATTTGCCGTGCCGTGCCGTGCCGTGCTGTCCTGGAGTGAACTACACGCTGACTTCACATCTCGTCCCCCAGCGGTTGGCATGGTGCAGCTGGAGCTGGAGGATGCCCGTCTCCTCAGCATCCTCCCCGGGGGGAACACGGGGGTTCGTCCGCCTCCTCACACCTCCTACCAGGAGCCGGCGGAGGCTGACAACCACCCGGGCACTCGCTCCCCTCAGAGCCGAGGCCGTGTGATCGTGTGCTCGGCTCCGGGAACGTGTTGGACCCGCCTGCCCATACATACAGTGCCAGCCGCTCCGGGCTCCATCCCCGGCCACGATGAGCACAATCTCTCTCTCTCTTTTCTCTCTACATGACATGATCACATCGGCGGCGGCTCGGCGGGTCTTACCGGCTGTTGGATGTGGCGAGCCGCCCCCCTCCCTGGCGGCGGAGGAGGAGGGAGATGCTGCCGCTGCTGGACCCGCTGCTGGAAGTAGTCGCTGCCCGCGGCTTTGTTGCCCGCCAGCCGGTCCCTCTTCTCCCGCACGCTGGCGCCTCCGTCCTCGCCGGAGTCCAGGCTGCTGAAGTTCCACACGATCAGGGTCTGCACCAGCAGCACCGTGAGGGCTGCGATCAGCGCCGACCGCGAGCGGCGGGCCAGCCTGCGAGCACACACGCCGCCGACCATCGTCTCCGCACCGGGGCTGGAGGAGCTGGAGGAGCCGTCTGTGGCTGTGCGCAGCGCGGCGGGAGGAAGCGGTGCAAGTAGAGGGAGGAGGAGGAGGAGGAGGAGGGGGAGGAGGAGAGGGAGGAGGAGGAGGAGGAGGAGCGGGAGGGAGGGAGGCTGAGCTGCACGGCGGCGGAGGCGAGGAGGAAAGTGGGGAAGGAGAGGCACAGCGCCCCCGTGTGGTGGAGCTGGGTGACAGGGTGTCCACAGACAGACACGGTGTCCCCTCTCTGTGTCAGAGAAACTACACACACACGCTGGACCTAATGTTCATCTCTATAGAAATTCTGATAATGAATCCAATACACGCAAATGCTGGTGTTGGCCATGTCCGCTACAGTGGTGGATCTAGGATTAAATAATCACACAGAGGGGCCAACATCCTGTTAGAAGTATATAAAGTTATCATGTGCTGAATGTACTGCTGATGCAAAGTGTGACAGTCTTACAACAACATGTCTGGCTCTCAATATAACACAAGCAGTGTTGATTTCAAACTGAACAGGAAGTACCGTTGAAGTGGGCTGCGACCCACCAGAGGTGCGGACTTCCCTTGCAAGTGAAAACTAAGTACTTGTCTATGTGTGGTGTTTGATTCAGTGAATTCTTACAGCATTTGTTATATGTCTGGGTGAAATTCCCTCGACACATCCATGTACAATTACTGATCCAGTAAGGTGACAGTTAACACTACATTGATACTACTCCAATATCATTTGAAAACAGTGTTTTCAAACTAAAATGATCTCTGTCCACATAAGTGTTTTGACTCCATATCAGTTTTATACTAATTTGCCTGCAGACGCACGTCACCTGACCACTCACGTGCACTGGGCATTTTGGTTTTAAGATGCAGAATTCTAGCAGATAGCTTGAATAATAGATCATGTTCTACTCGTGTCAACAGTTGTATCGTTGTAAAATGCGTAGTTAAATTGTACAATCGCTTTTAGTAAAGGCAACAGGGTCAGTAACGCTCGAGGATGATTAGCCACGCTGTGTTTAACACTGGCAGCTAATGTCCTTTTGTTTTCTTTTGCATTAAGGAAGGTAACGTCATGACCGAATGGACCTATGGGTCTACTCTACATCATCGTTTCCAAACATATCCGTTTCTGCCCATCCAGTCTAAAACACAGCTCTTGAGTTTTCAAATTAAAACAGGGTCAGAAACCTTTCCAAACTTTAGCAGAGTTGATGCATTTTCATTTGAAAACAGTGTAATGTGGATATAGCCTCAGTCCTTGTTTACTGTTAGCTCTATAGCTTTTAGCAAATACAATTTAGCAGTGTTCAAGAACATTAGTACTTCAAAAAAGTGTAGGAAAACATTATTCTGAATGAATTGTCATATTTTTCTTTAGTATCTTTAGTAAATTACTAGTTCATTTTAAAAAGGACCAAGGACAGGACAGGGGCACTGCAGGGGCTAAACCGATTTCAGCTGGAGCCTGTGACCCCCCTTGGCCCCCCTGGATCCGCCTCTGTTCCATTATTATTATCATAGACTATCATTGGGCCTCTAGGGCTTCTTGACAGTGAATTAACTTGTCCATACAGGGGTGTAGCTACAGGAACTCTGGGTCCCCCGATATATTATTTCCTCGGGCCCCCTCTAAACTATGCTACCCTGTGGAATTTCTGTCTTCTCTGTAAGTTTTTGGAAACATTATCTCCATTTACACCCCACTTGCTGGATCCCAGCTGGAATCCAAGAGGTATATTAATATTTTTTCTTCCCTGCTTTCCGGGAGGTATGTTACAGCTGTGCAGTGGAGCTGCTAGGAATAAAGTGATTTGCCCGAAGACATGGCCGATAATTGCCATAAAGATCTGATTGACTTTTTTCCTATTCAACCAAAATGCCACCCTGTTGCTTAAACTAATCATTTATCAAAAATCTCAAATCGATTTAATCAGCCAGAGACGGACACTTTGTTCATTTTTAAGCACAGGAATAAAACCAATTTACCTCATTTACTTTTAAAGAAAAGACCGGACTGCTGTGGATTGAGGCTTCTAACTGGAGCCACAAACCTCCATAGGAAATAAAGGTCGCAATCAATATTTTATATCTCCTTCATAAGCCCTTTCACTGCAGATTTTTTGTCATAGTATGAAAACCATAGTTGTTTGAGTGTCCGAGTAAGTCATGACAGTGTGACAGAGAGCCATGCAGCGTGAAGCCACAGCAGGTCCCTGAAACTGAAGCAGCTCAATCCTTGTTCACACAACATAATTTTCAGCCAGATTTGCCAGTTCCCCCCCCCCCCCCCCCCCCCCCCCGAGTTACACAAGTCGCAAACAAAAGCCCCCGATTGGTGTGAATTCTTCGGAGAGCCTCATGTATTATAACCCGAAAATACGCATGTCATGGATACAAGGAAATCCAATGTGGTTCCATGCACTACGATGAACACACAGAAAAGACATTGTACAAGTCATCTGATAAAAAGACCTTGTTGTTCCAACATCCATTATGTGGCAAAAATGCTCAACAATAGCTCAGAATTAGCTAATCAATGTTTATTTGATTAGTCTATTTAAGATCAAGAGCTGATTGTGAGAGACACAATCGAGAAAAAGAGGAACATATGAAAACAAAAATATATTTATCAGACATGAATTTGCAATACAATTAAAGTTCTGACAGAAGTACTGCACATTTAGCTGCATTGTAGTGCGGGAATACAGAATGTATGATATTGAAAACACTGAACACACAATTCTGTTCCTGCTCCACACAAACAAATTCCTGCAGTTTTGCATTGAATTGGTGGTGAGTTCTACAGCAGTGATATTTTTGGCTCCCTCACAGCTGTGACTGGGTTTATTGCACCTTGGAGCTCCATCGGCACTATTCCTATTCATCACTTCTCTGCCTCTTAAAATGATTTAAAAAGATGCTTCTCAAACTGCTGGTCTTCTTGGATTTGTCCCTGAACAGCTCACATAAAATCCTTTCTGTAGCGCAGAGGATACACCTTGTAATGAATCCACACCGAACTTTCACATGAATTAGTCTTAGGAGGGGAGCCAAAGGAAATAAATCCATCACCGCATCTGCATAGAGTCTGTAGATCTGATGTTAGTCTTGACTGTACGTGTTAATTACTAAGAAAAAGCACACGATGTGTTAAAAATGATTATATCATTCAGACTCACAAGATACTGTCTGCCGTTTCCTGAGCGATTGTGTATGAAGCTTCATAAATAACTGTCAAGTCCAACTCTGAGCTGGGAATATTTTTAGTTCAATCAAACTTTCAGCTCAGTTCTGCGGAGTGATTCAGAGATGCTTGTTAAATAAGCTTCCTGAGCTTCATACAAGCCAACACCACCAGTAACAGAGACAGAAAAAGCTCCTCTCGCAGATGCACAGCCCAATACTGCACCTATACTTAATAAGATAATTCTTATAATTTTGCCTGGTGCATGTTAACAAGATGTCATTCATGGTGCCAACCAAAGACCACGGCCCTTTCATTAAATGAATACAATATACTCCTATCAAAAGAATCCTACTTTTATTACATACTTTTATTTGTAAATGAAAAAAAAAAATAATCTTCTTCATATACCGAAGGTTTAATGTGGCTCAAGCACTGATGCCAGTGACTCCACAGTGTTGTAAAATGAGGACTAATATGATGTCTGCCCAGACGTTGAATCAGCCAATCATGGGCCTTAAAAAGGTTATGTGTCATGGCCACATCCAGGCTGCATCATAACATTTATCATGGTGTAGTGCACTTCTCCGAAAAGACCACTCATCACTCAGTGCTACGTATGCTTCAATGTACTGAGCTATCGGAGAGCTTGAACTGCATAATGATGTATTTGGGCATTCGAATATTCATGCTGACAGCGTTATCCATTTGAAATGATATTAATATTAATTAAATTAGTTAATAAGAACATTTTCTGATGTTAACAGTGGGAGTCCCAAAAAATGAATGTGCATGTTCTAATCAAACTGCCAATAATTATTATACTCTGCTGGCGCTCTGGATACAGCCGGTGGGTACTGGTTGTCCAGCCATCCGTCTCGTTGTAGTGAACAGGATATCTGAAGAACACTTGATGGAATTTCCTCAAATTTTATAAAAATGTTAAGTTGGATTCACGGATGAAATGATTAGAATTTGGTGCATAAAGGTCCATGTCAAAGTGACCTTGTAAATCACGTTTTGGGTGTTATGAATGGAACATCTCAGCAACACCTCAAGGGAAATTCTTCAAATTTGGTACAAACGTTCACATGGATTGAAATATGAACTGATTCGATTTTAGTAATATGTCAGGAACATCCGCCTGGCAGAAATATTCCCACACAACTCCTTTTGCTTTTTGAAGGTGTAATCTTACAGATAAATTTAATCATTTTGAATTTGGCACTTGTTCACTTAGACCCATGAATTAAACTATTCGGGTGGTCAATGTCAAAGGTCAAGTTCATTATAGCCTCTTGAACATGATATTTCAAGTCTGTTTCAGGAAATGTCTTTTGTCAGTTGTCTCTTGGACTCAATGATTCGATTTCAGTGGCCAAAGGTCATGAGTCTGGAAAATTCAGTTCATATAGACATCCACATTATTCCAGCTTTTATTTGTGTGTGTATATATGTGTGTGTTATGCACACCAACATGTTGTGTTCTTGATGAATTCCTTTCATTCATCGGGTTGAATATTATATCACAAATTTGCAAGCAACTTATCCATCATCTCCTTGACTGTTGGTACACAGTTCATAATGAATTATTGTATATATGCAGCTCTAATACAGCTTTATATATTTTTTTGTATAAGTGTCTGTTTGGTAAAAAGCAGGGTGCGCTTGGCCAAATGCCAACTTACCTGGTGGCAAACAATGACGACAAGCGATAATATTTACTCAGAGCCTCTATCTTTTATCAGCCTAAGATCCTCAGTCATTTCCCAAACATCTGTTTCACGCTGCCAGGTCTTTGGGTAAATAAAGAGGAGCCAGAGAACAAGTTTCAACATTTAGAAATGATTATGTAGAACGTTTATAATTTGAATAAGATGTAAAATCATGTAAATTCATGCACTAAAGACTATAATTTACTTGTAAACAATTTGACCCACAAAACAAAAGCCCACCCTGAGAGGAGGCTGCGGCCGATGCCAGGCTGACAACTGCACCGATGTGTGACTCAGAATTTAGGAAAATCTGCAGCTTCTGCTTACAGTTTTTTTGGATTGCTTACACAATAAAATTAAAAGTAGTACACTATTAGCAAAACCTTACACTCAAGAAGCAAAACATCAGCCCATATTTGCACAACTATAAGCACATTGTCAACCTCACACTTGTTGCAAAACTCTACACACAGTGATTTGCAAAACACTAAACACACTTAACATACATTACACACAAAAATCTATCATGAAGTCACGTCTTTGCAATACCAAAGCACTGACTGTCAAATTACCACACCGTCCAACCAATTGGTTCAACACAGTCATCAGGTGTGCAAACACTTGTTTGCTTAATTGTAGACACAACAATCAGGTGTGTAAGCACTATAAAAAGCAGTAAGTGAGTTCATCGTTCTCCAAGCACAATGGAAAGAGTCAGAGAAAGAGTAAGACGAGGAGGAGGAGGAGGACGAGGAGAACGAGGAGGACGAGGAGGAAGAGGGGAACGAGGAGGAGGACGAGGAGGAGGAGGAAGGGGAGGAAGAGGAAGAGGAAGACAAGAAGGTGCTCAAAGAGGACCGAATCCAACAAATGAGATCCGCGCAACACTGGTTGACCACGTTGTCAACCACGGCCTGACGCTGAGGGAGGCTGGACTGCGAGTACAGCCAAATCTAAGCCGATATACAGTGGCAAGTGTGATGAGAACATTTCGACTGGAAAATAGGTATTGTAAAAATATCATCATATCAAAAACATCTGCACGGTTTCAGTCACTGCTTACAGTACTGTATTCTATGCACTATCAGCACTTCTGTTACCATTTCCTGTGAAATTACTGTACTATTGTATACTGTTTTTTTTTTTTGAACTACAATAATTACAGTATTATGAATCTCTATGTCAACATTTTGGTCGTGTTGAGAAATAAATGAGTTTCTTCAGTCTGCAACATTGGTCTTGTGTAGTGTTTGATGAATTTACATTATATTTGTACTTTGTTGATAGTAGCCTACTCTAATCATAGGGAAGTAGAAGTGCTAAAAGTGTTTTAGGTTTATCACAGCAGAGTGTAACTCGTGCAAACAGATTATAGTAATGTGAAACGTGTGTTTCATATAGTAACAAAGTGTGGTTTTTAAAAAGAAGTGTATAGTTTTTACAAGAGTGTTTAATTTTGCAAAGGATCTGTAGTGTTTTGCTAATCGGGTGTGTGGTTGTACTAATTGTGTGTAGTGTTTTGAAAACACGGCCCTGTTTTGAAAATCGTGCTTAAGCAATCGAGAAAAACTGTAAGTTGCTGTTGGCTACACTTCAGGACAGTGGATACCGAAGAACAATAGAATCGCTCTAAATTTCACCTACATTTCGTATTCCGTTATCCCATATTTAAAACTCCACATGCCTGGCTCAAGCAAGATTTACTGGCCAAATTTGTAAGCAAACATCTACACATTTAGCTAACAGGGAGCAAAATGTTCACCAAATGTCCCAGGGAATAATACAGATCTTGATGAAAAACAATCCAGCGTGGTTTACTGATATTGTGAGCAATTTTGAATTTTGGGGACTCTTGGCGGAGCTCTCCACTGAATGCCATTCTAGTTTGAGTATGAATACCTGAGTTATGGTCAGAAACATGTTTAGTGAGTTTTCTTTTTAACCTTTTTGACATGACAAGAAATTCCCTCAAGTCATCTCTGAGATATTGTGCTCACAAGAATGGGATGGACAGATGAACTATTTGTACGGACAAATGTACAGACAAACGGAAAACATCATGCCTCTGGCCTCAGCTGTCGCAAGCATAAAAATATTGATTAGTGCAGCTTTAAAGACCAGACGCACTACTCCAGACTCTGATGAGGAGGGCAGACAGTCCCCCCCCCCCCCTACTCTGAGTGACAACTGTGACACAGTGACAAACAAGAGCCATTGTTGTAAAAGGTTTGAGCCTGCTGATGTTAAAGCTGTTACATTGGTTCACCTAATCCTTCAAAACAGACAACTCTGTTTGAGACTGAGGTTGCAGCTTCGTTTGCTGTACATAGAAAACTGCAGCAGGGATTGTTTTCCATTTACCAAGATCTGGCACACAAGGGACAGTTACAACACACTCAATGCACTGGTGACTGGAAGAGGAGACTGCCTCCTCCAAGCATTTATCATGTTTACTCTGTGCTGCTGAATAAGTGATTGAGCTTTGTGCTACTAAAGGCCATCAGCCAAAATAATGTTTTTTGTTTTATGGGACAAATTTTGTAGCAGTATTTGTCTGTGTGTGTGCTGAGTTATGTGTGTGTGTGTGTGTGTGTGTGTGTGTGTGTGTGTGTGTGTGTGTGTGAGATTTGCAGTTGTGTTCATAATCAGATTTGTAGATTTGTTAAAAAAACCCTAACCCTACACTACCTGACCTGGGTATGATGGCTGCTGTCAATGAGGCTCTTTGAAAACATGTCCGTGGTTAAGTGACATTATCTTTTTAAACGCCCGCTTTGCCTGTCATATTCAGTTCAGGGTTAGGGTTATAACATTGTGGATACAGATGCAGATCTACCATGTCAGAAGTGTAGCAAAAATCTCAAATGAAACAGCTGCCAATTGAGAGACCTGCCTTGCAGTCGGTGGTTGAGTCGTACCTGATGAATTGTCTGTATTTCCATCTCTTAGAGTGAAACACTTCTTACTTAAAACTCTATCCACACATTTGCAGATTTGTCTACATATGTACAAATCCGACATTTACAGATGATTTTTTTACCTGTTAATAACTCTGATTCCGTACGCACAGATTCTGAATACAAATTTGCAGATTCCTTTACACACAAGCAGATTGAGATGCCGTTACACAACTGCCCACACACACAAATAAATACAAATAATAAAGCATCAATATTTGCCACATAACCTTTTAACAGGTCTGAGTCAACTCCAGAATAAAAAGGTTTGTCACGATTCTTTCTTTACTTCACTTAAGTTCAACCTTGGATACCTCCGCTTCCTGCTTCTATCAAACCAATGCTCAGAAAGCTTTGGAGTTCAGGATGTGATTTAATACTAAAGAAAGAGAACATAAGAACACTTTATGTAATAATGTTGAGGACACTAATGAAAGCTATTCATGGTGAAAGTCATGTTGGTCCTTCCGTCCTTTGTTTCAGAGCAACAAACCACTGAGGTGAATAAGTAAGATTGTAGACCTGACTCAGACAAAAGCTGCTGCTTCCTGACAAATTGATAGTTGGTTTGATGTTGAATGAAGGGCAACATAGGATAATTGAGGGAGTAAAACAAGAAAATTGCTAGATGCAAATTTTAAACACAAGACACAAGTTTTGCATCTGTGGAGCCTAGGATTGGGAGGTGAATTTACACACTTTACTGGCTGCTGAAACACAAAAAAAGAGGTTATCATTTTGAGCACCACACTGTGGTTTTCATCTTCAGGAATGCCTTGACAGACACGCAGACAAAGCATATTATGCAAAGCCCAAAATAACAACTCTAAAGGAGCCACAGGAAGATAATTCTCTCAAGAGTGCGAGCTGCTGACCTTGTGGTTCTTGAATCGACAAGGCAATTAGACATTCCTGCCATTTTCAGGATTGCATGTGGTTCGCTTGCAATAGCTATTCATTTTCAGCCCAACTGTTTGCTACAATTATCCCCGTCCACCTCTGCTGTGGCCCAGAGCTGGAACAAAGACGCAATTGAACACGTCCATCCAAACTACAGCACAATATGGAACAGTATTCTGTACATCTTAACTGCAGGCCATCATACATTAGGTGGGGAGGAGCATAATGCTGTTGGATTGCGGCACTTGTCACAAAGAAGAGTTGCTTAAGTATTCTTTCCTCCACGATCAAGTGTTTAATCTGTATTCTCGTCATATAGCTCCTTGAAAGTATTTTGGCATTTGAATTGCAGCAGAAATGATGAACTTGGTGGTATTTCTGCAGGCAAACAGCCAATGCTACAGAGATAAGGCTGCAGACCACAGACAGATAAATGTTGTGTTGAATTTCAAATGTCTTTATGTGCTCACCTACTGTCCGAAAATCTTTGAGCCTTTCATAAATGAATGAGGGAGAGGAGAGAGATGGTGCAAATTAAATAAATGTAAAGTTGTTAATCCTGACAGGGATGAGAAAGAGGAAGGGAGGAAGCAGGGGAGGAGGAGATGCACTCACTGCCATGAATGAGAGCAAAATGAAAGAAGAGTGAGATGAAGGACAAAAATAGATGTAATTGGAAAGAAGGTGTGAAGTTGGTAAAAATGGGAGAGAAAACAGAAAACATAATCAAAGCACGGCCAGTTTGCGTATTGGGCTGCTAAATTAGTAAAGAGCACAAAGAGAGATAGATGAGGGGGAAGGACTGGGAGCAGAAAAACAAAAGCATTTATGAGCACAATCTAAAGTGATTAAAAGACAGAGAAAAGGAAAAATAAAAAGAGAAAGAGAACAGCTCCTGCTCCTTTTGCAGCAGAGCCATGTCTTCCCTTCTCATTAGCTGGAGCTCTGTTGCTTAGGGGACCGAGTGGGCCGACTGTCGCCACGACGATGGTTACCATTCCCTGCGGCAACAAATGCTGATTTTAATTATAACCGACCTCTTTGTCACTCAGGGAGACAGACACACACAGACACACACACACACACCGACTGTCCAGAGTAACTCTCTGGGAGATTCATGCAAGCATGCAGCCCGTCCTCACACACACTGTGCGCGTGTCTTCTGACGTTCACATAACTGGGAGACAGGGAAGAGGAGAGCAGGAGACAGATGAGCAGCCAGCTGGTGGAGTGAGTCTGGGACAGGAGGGAGAAAAACTCGGGTGGGCGCTGCACAGCATGACTGGTGAAGCCTTAGGCATCCTGCTGTAGGACACTCTCATGCATTCAGTGTTTTATATAATCTGGCAGCGTGCTGACTGGAGTGCGGCGGAACACAGAGAAACACAGCAGCAGACAGGTGTCCTTGACAGCGATGCCCCAGGAGACCAGAGGGAGCCTTTTTTCTCCCACTGCGATACACCGAGACTATGGCAGCGGCCGGGGGTTTTGCACGGCAGATCCTGCTGTACGAGTGGGAACAGGAAGAACCATTTGTTGACTATTTCATGTAACTGTAAAGACCTGCTAAAAAGTTCATGCAGTGTTCACACTGTTCTACAGAAACTAATCTATACTCTCTCTGTCAGAGATTGAAAATGTCACGATCTAGTTGAAGTCATGTTGGTTCTTTTTCAATTAGCTGTTGGAATTGAGCCCCTTCCCTGGACAGTGATTGTCCAATCACAGTTAAGCAACCATACGGATTTCACCTCATCAAAATAATGTGCATTAGACACTAAGTGACTCTGTATCTCAAGAGTTGTAAACCTCTCAAATCCTAATGCTTGAGAGTAAAAGTATGAGGATGAAGTAAACCCTTTATTCATCTCATTAGCATGTGTAGTAAACTTGCCTACTATCTCAGGTATTAGAGCATTTCTGTATTTTCTAGTCACTTCTATATCAGAGTTTATGGACGACATGACTGCCCTCCATAAAGTGGAGTCAAATATTCTAGATTGCACCCTGGTGTCTGGCTGAAGTATATAGGTCATAAACCCTTGTCTCCTCCGTTTTAATTGATACACTATAAAAAATTATTGATCATGATTGGTCAATCACATTTATCTGCCTCGATACCATGGCTTACTCCACATCATATCCATCCATCACCAAATTTGACTAGGATCTTGTGTTAAGACTAAGCAACATGAAACATTGAAAAGTCAACTGGCTATAGAGTTTTTAACCAAGTAATGAAGATTTTGTGTTGCATTAGTATGTTCTCCCTATGTCTGCGTGGGTTTCTGGGGGTTCTTCCTCCCACAGTCCAAAGCCTGAGAGTATGAATTGTTGTTTGCCTTATATGTCTGTCCTGCAATACGTTGGCAACTTGGCCTGTACCCCAGCTTCCACCCAATCTCAGCTGGGATTGGCTCCAGAGTCCCTGGCAACCCTCAAAGCATAAGCGGTTTAGATAATGGATGGAGAGATAGATATACTCGCAGGTTCTTTATGGCTAAATTTGCCAAAAGAGAAATATGAAAATGCATAGCAACAGTAACTACGGGGGGTGTGGCTAAGCAAGCAGCCAACAAGGGGAGTTGTAGAAACCAAGACCAACTAATATTAGTACTTATCACTCTTCAGTGTCCTAGAGCACATACCACAACATCCAGGACTCACAAAGATCAAGGCAAACTTACTGAGAGGTCCAAAATATTTTCACCTCTTGGAGACATGTTGTGACAGTTCCATTTAGCCCACTGGTGACAGCTTACTTTTGTGATTTGCTCATTTAATAGCTGAGCCTATTGATCTGAAGTCAGTTACCTTATCCCCCAAGGCACGAGGCTGATTGTCAGATTCCACTGGCAAATGTGCACATGTGTATGACTGTGAGCATGTTTTCCCGAGGAAAAGGATGGATTCCAGGATACCAAGCTTTTCTCACATCAGACAGCTTATCCTGAAGGAACGCAGCATTTCTTATCAGGTAAAAAGCTGAAATCACCACTAGGGAAAACAGACCATCCAGTGCAAACCACAGCTTCAGAAGGGCAACCGGATAAGGAAAAATTAAGTCAGCCAAGAGAAATTTTCTACGAGACAGTGCATTAACACCACATGTTCTGTAAAGAGGAAAACAAAAGACCCAAAGATGTAGAAACATATTTGCACATCAGAGTAGAGATATTTTTTCTGTTGTTTGAAATCAGACAGATTTGACTTTTCATGTGCCTTTGTGCAGGTAATGTCAATACCATAGCAGCTGACCTGGATCCCAGTGTCCTCTTCAAAGAACACTGTACAGTTAGTAGAAGGTCAGCACATCACTTTTACAGATCCATAACATTTTTTGTTGCTAGGCAACAAAAGTGGCAGATTGTGTACTCTTGCCAGCAGAATGACATTTTTTTAGACGAGTGAAATTTCTTGTTGACTTGCTCGGGTGGCGAGAGTTATATCTGGTGTGCTGCACCGTAAAGGAACAGCACAGTCTAATTTGGGTGGTTACCTATTGATGCCTTCAATCCACCAGTGTATTTGCTGTGTTCAGAAGATATGTACTGCTGTCTGCTCCACTGCAGGTTCATCTTACCTCCTCAGGGTCACAGATGCCTGTGGTTAAGAAAATGTACCTGCAAAAAATTATAAATGTCTATGTGTATTTATGTTTTATGGTATAATCACACAGTTAATAAATAACAACACCTTTGGAGCAGAGAAGTTTTGTGCTGTATTTCTCTCTCTCATTTTTATATCCATATCTGTTTCACCTTTTGACTTTATTTCACACTGTAAGAGTTGCAGTAAAAAGGCAAAACAAAACTTCATTCAGAATGAAGGCACAAATATGCATAACATTTTTAAGCAGATCCAATTCCTGCAGAAATAAGCTACTTTTAAAAATGTATTTCAACGTAATGTGCAGTGGCTTTATGAAACAACATAGAAGTATAAGTTTAATTTAAAATGGCATATTATTCACAGCAGAATCTTGCCAATGTATGTGAATATAAAACAAAGAGAAGCGGTTTTTGAAAAAGGAAATGGGGAAGAATTAGAACCATGGCCTGCAAGAAAAAAGGGCATTTCTAGCTCACGTTCTATTCAGATGATTTAATTAGCAGTGGAGCAACATAATCATATGTAATCTGTGCACATTAACAAAATGTAATGAGGTTTGACTGTGAATACATCCATGGATTTAGTCTTCAATAAGGGCGATAGGAACCAAGTTAAATTACACTGGTATTATACTTTGGAAATGTTCAAAGGATGGGACATGAACAATGCTATTTAAAAAGTATATATCTAAAACACTTATACAGTAGAGATAGATTAAATGCTGATGAAATTAACACTTAGTTAATCAATAGTGTAATTTTAAAATAGTGGATGGATGACTGTGGGGCAGATGTGAACAGACCTGTATAACTAACTGATATAGTGAGTCACAGTTGTCTTTTGTTGTGATAATTGATTTGTTTTTTCTCCTATTTCTTGCCAAAGTGGAACAGCAAGCACTTAACAGAGCAGCTCCTGGTGTTCTAGTGTTGGCAGCAGCAACTTGGACCTGACAGTTTCACACAACCCGGCTGGTGGTCTCCCAACATGTCAACCATTACACATTGTTTTTGTTATATTGCTTTATTACTGGTCTGTTCGGAGGTGAGGAAAAAAAGAGATGAAAGGCTTCATTTTACACTTGGTTCAAAGTGGTTCAAGGCTAATTTCGGACACACGCAGTTGTCATTGTTATGTCCAGCAACATGTTGAAATAGAATTCAGCTTGCTGTCAAGTTCGTAGTGGTGCTTTGCTATCGTGAGGCAGTGGAAAGCCACTTAACACTGCAGTGTTTCATTGTTATTTTGACATGAAGTTGATTAAGATATATGCACAGGTACATACGCATGTGCAAAATGTGCCTTCCACTTCCTCTACTCTTATTACTTCCTGGAAAAACATTTTGGCAAGGTGCAAACACACCTGGTTTCTTGAGTGAATAGAAGACAGCCTTGATTATTGCATTTTAAACCCTAAACACATACTTGATTGATTGCGATCCTTTCTGAGCCCGAAATCAGCATAAGTGGATTTGGACACTCCTTAAATGCACTTGCACAATGTGCTTTCGACAATTTCCTTGGATTGTGAAAATTATTTTCTCTTAACCCTCTAAACTCTATCAGGCTGTGATTAAGTACAATATTGGTTTATAGAGATATTTGTTTGGTTTATTAGGTTGACCATCTTAGTTTAGCCTGTTAACATACTAATGTTTGGTTACGGTTGACGTGAATGAAATAAGATCTGTTTGTATTTGGTTATAACCAATGTATTGAAATGAAAATGTGGCATGTTGTTGCAGAATGGAATGATCACCATTATTATTATAATTCATGGCCTTCAATATCTGTATGAAACATGAAGGCAGTGCATCAAATAGTGGGAACGATTTTTATGAAACAACTACAATGCCATCCTCATGCCATCCTCAAGGGTCATTGTTTGAGATCACAAAAATCAATGCGACACATTCTCTGGTAACTTTAAATGTCACTACAAAATTTCACATTATTGCAGAGATATTTCAGTCAGCACAAAAGTGGTTGACCGTCTGTCCGATATGGTCAACCTAGCCACAGCCTTGCTTCTAGCATGGCTATGACTGATACAAATGTGGAATATGCACTTTTAGTTCTTCATGTTGTCCATTGGGGATGCAATTAGTCACTGGCCCTGGATGTCACTGTGATTGAATAAAACTGAAAAAGGACAACTTTAAATCCAATCTGCACAAACCAGAATGTATGGATGTCATGTCATGTAAACTGTCATTAGCATTAACCTTTTGGGACTAGTACGGTTCTCTGCAGCTTTACATCTATTAATATTGATAGTCTATGACCTTACGGCTATTCTGTGTGTCCTGAATCACTCAGTGAACTTCCTCTTCCAGTGAGGCACCATTTACAACAGAGCAAATTTAGCCCTGTGCAACTTCATTAAAGCACTGAATAATTTATCCTTACCAGATCCAGCCCTTCCTATTTTTTTGCTGATGCGACATAATGTAAAGCACAGTTAAATGGGTTTGAATGTGTCTCCATGTCTGACAGACAGAAAAGGACTTTTTGTGCATTGACGTTTGCTCTTCTCCTCTGAGCATTAGTTATTCGTATTACATAGAAGCCAGTGGATTAGATCAAATGGACTGTGTGTGACCTCTATGTAAATAGGAAGATATTGGATTCCATATGTCCTGGACCTTTCAGAACCCAGCTGTGCACAGCAAGGATAGGAAATCTTTGCCATACGGTGTATGTAATTAAGAAATTTGTTTCTTAGTCTCATGGCTGTGAATATCTTTTTCTATATAGAAAATACAACTAAGGCAGAATAGCAAAATATAATGAAGGCATTTTACATTTTTGGACACCTGGTCAATACATATAACCCTGCATAAAATGAATTGTCTCATTATAACAGTGTTTTGCGCAGCTTAAGGAAGATATTAGAGTTAGTTCACTGATGAGCTCTGGATGTGCTGTTGGATGGATTTTATTGACTCGAAGCAGGGCGAGCTGTTTCCCACTGGTGCTAAAACTAGACTAATTGGCTGCTTCAAATTTATAATTGATAGATGGCGGTGGTGTCAATCTTCTCATCCAACTCTCATCAACAATGTTAAGTATTGTAATCACACTGTCAAGTCCCTCTTTTGCCAAAATACTGTTGATGCAATATACACTGTATGCTTAGAGTGGACATCATACAGGACAACTATCTATCAAAATCTATTAGAGCTCTATTGTTTTAGTTTGCATACTGTTTTCACTCATTGCATGGTGATTTGATGAGATCACTTTAACCCAATTTCAACTATTCATGGTTCCAGCAATGGAGTAAGGTTGCACTGGATGGATGTAAAGGAAACTTGGAGGTGAAAATCTATGCTTCTTTGGGGCAAAACATAACAAACATTGGTTCTTGCAAAGACTTTCAGCCATTGTTGCATACAAAGGACATGAGGCTAAAATAATACATACTCTGAGCAGGGTGTGGGAGTGGGTGTATTATATAAACAACTTTAGTACCAAACGGGCCGAGCTTGACGGTTAACATACTAATTTTAGCAAAATCAAAGAATTAATAGAAAAAGAAGCTAAATCATTTATCTTCAGATTTACTAACCATCCTTGATTGGTAAGCAAACACCTTTACTGATAATAAAGGGGAAACAGTTAGGATGGCTTTGTCGGCAGGTAAAAGGGTATTAAAAGATTCCTAGAGAGAACATATCCAAAAGAATCATTAGATCAACTAATACTTAACATTCGATTAAAATGGTGAAAGGGTAGGACTAGTTCAAACAGGTACCGTGCTGTACCTCTTTATTCAGCAGATACATCAAAGTCTTTTTTCCTTTAACTTTTCAAAGGTTTAACTTTTCCTCCCCAAAAGACACCATACAACCCTGATTTAAACCCTAATTTTATTTTTTCACATTCGCTCAGCTCCAGGCTGATTCTTTTCATCTGTCTTAAAGGTTAAGAGTTTGTCTAACCATCGCCTGGACTGCAGCAGAAGCAGCAGCTCTTGAACCTGCTCCGTCTTCTTTTACTCCCATGTCTCCCCATCTCGGGGGGGCTCCACTTTCAGCCCCAGGGCCCTTTGCTCTGCGGGCAGGCGTAACAGAAGTAGTGTGTCTGCATCTTCGATCTCAGTGAACATTTCTTTCCCTCGCCACTACCCTCAGTCCTCAGTGACCAAGCAACCTTGTTAGACTGGAAAAAATAGTAACACCAGCTATGATGTGAGAGAAGTAGGAGACTGTGTTTATAAAAAAGAAAAGAAGAGGAAGAGGAGGCAGGTAATGAGGGATACAGAGCCTGGGAGATATGTGCCAGAAGTCCTCAGAGCAGCCCAACTTTCAGCTGCGTAGGTGAGAGAGATTATGTTCCCCTGCTGGTTTGGCTGATTAGCAATGACCTCTGCTACAGAGGTTGCGACAACACAAACTGCAGCCTATTACACACTTGGATACCAGATACACAGCTTTACTCTTAGCACTCTTTCTACCTCTCTGTAGGGATACAATCTCATAAAATTTTGATTCATTCCATGATTAACGCAAAACACAAAATTCTCAACAGATGGCCAGGAAGACACAATAAGCCTCTTTAAAGATACAAGAAGTACAACCCTGGAGACAGATGATGGTTTTAGTTAACACAGGAAGAGAAATATCACGTCAATTTTCCAAGTTCCATCGGAAGTCTGGAGTGAACTTCAGTTTAAGGTCAGACTTTAATAACACATCTGATATTTTGGCAGAGAGAGCTGCTGAATTCAGCATTAAAACACTAATAGTTTTCAGCCAACTTGTGCTCAATCAATAAAATGCCGGAGTAAGTGTTTGCTCTCAAATGAATTGGGAATTCATATTGTTTTGTTCCTCCTCCTCGTGACTCTCAGCGGTTGTTGTGCTCCCGCTGTTGGTGCTGCTGGTTAACTTTGCCGCCTGATAATGGAACAGGGTGGACTGCCTATCGATTTGTTTGTCTGGATACAAGTCAACGCTCTCAGCACAGAGGCGCCCTTACATTTCTTTGCATTGTGCAGTGGCCTGCGGCGTCAATGCCTCGAATTAGGGAGCGACCGGAGAGGGGAGAAAAATAGGCCACATGTCAACGAATGACAAACATTGTACATTTTCAGCCAATTTGTTTCCTGCGTGCACTTGATGAGGTCAGTGATGAATCTAATCTATGAAGTGCCCCTCACAGTGACAACGAGCACTATGTCTTTGGCAGGGTGCACTGTTTGCATGAGGCTGATCTTCCTCCATGAGCATTGTGATGAATGAGAGCTATTATAGTTGATGCATGTGATTTCTGCACAATGTGGACTGCTAATATTGGACTGAGCCCACAGATGAGTTTGCTCTTTTTTTGTTCTATCTCCCTTTCGGACTTTTTCCCCTCTCTGTGTTACACAGCTGAGGTAGAAGGACAAGTTTAGTTCATTTGATATCCAGGTGGCATGGTTCCAGCAAGACGTCTGTTATGTGCAGAGGATGGCATATGGAGGTGTGTGTGTGTGTGCGTGCGTGCTTGTGTGTGTGTGTCCTGTTCGTGTATAAGTGTTTGGGATTGAGGATGCTTTCATCTCAGCAGTGCTTTAAGGCCAAGATAGCAAATAGCGCAGACTGACCAGCTGGTTGACGTGCTGTTCAACCGCCAACAATCCCAGACTCCCTCCAGAGTCACCACTGGCTGCCAGCCCTTATCGCTCTCTTATACTCTGTCTCTCTCCCGACTTTTATCTCCACCTCTACTATCTCTGTATTTCTGTCATACTGCTATCTTGTTCTGCGTCCTGTCACTCAATTAAGCTTGCCTGTACTTCATTTGATATCAGCCTTTTCATGTAAAAACTTTGATGCTGCTGCTAACAATATGTAATTTATATAGTAATGCCTCCACCATATTTGACTATTGTTAAACATTTTTTAAATTCATTAAATGTCTATTTAATGAATGTATATATGAGTGTATGCGTATATGGTGATACATGTACTGCTGCCAAACGAATTTCTTTGTGTATTGATGCACCGTGACAATAATCTATCTACCTCCAGTCGCTGCTGAAATCCCTAGTGTGTTTTGTCTAGACTTCAGTCCTTTGTCTCCTCCCACAAACCTTATTTGTCTAATTCTACGCTACGGGCACCATCAAAATTGTCTTGACAGTCACGCGGTGAGAGAGGCTGACCAGTCAGTGTCTGTGGAGGCATCCTTACACCCACACAGATTCATCGCTGTCAAGGTCCTTCTGTCCTTAGCCTAGAGCCTCTGGACACGGTTGGTACTGTTGTCTGAGCAGATTAGCATTTAAAGCACAGGAAAGCTTCACTCAAACAGTAAAAGCTCGCACACATGCCTATGCATATGCATGTTGCAGAGTAGCACATGTACGCCAACACATTAGGAGCACTTGGAGATGGACTGTATCAAAAGTGAGTAGCAGCCCACCATTGTGCCATGCAATGCCAGCCCCCACAATTTGGCAATAAAGCAAACAAAGAGGAGACAAGTTGAACCAAAGCTGTGTTTTGGGTAGGAATATGGTTATTTGATGAGTCAGTCCAGCTGAGGATCTCTCGCCTTGGCAAACGACTCCCTGATTAATGTGACAAACAGCGGTCTATTTCTGGTCAGCGCTCTGCAGCAGTTTGGACTAGAAACCGAGGGCGTAATTTTATTATCAGCAACCGAGGAACAATTGGCACTTGCAAATCTTTGTAAACATAAACAAACAACAGCTGTGTTTATGCTACTGGAATCCGCTTG
Source organism: Limanda limanda (assembly GCF_963576545.1). Taxonomy (NCBI): domain Eukaryota; kingdom Metazoa; phylum Chordata; class Actinopteri; order Pleuronectiformes; family Pleuronectidae; genus Limanda; species Limanda limanda. The sequence goes on along the minus strand of NC_083637.1, from coordinate 24,833,583 downwards.
ACGCGTAAATGAAGTTTAGCTCAGACGTAGTCATTAAAATGTTATGCATCATGTCAGGCGGAAAAGGAAGTCACTTTGGAAGCATGAGACAATCAAATCAGAAGCTGTCTAGTATATTCAACATATAATGTGGCATGTAGGGAGCACAAACACAAGTAACATGTTGACTCAGTACTAATTACTACAGTATTACACAAGTACACAGAAGTTAACACTACAGTAATACGAGTATTTTAGTCATTGCAACAGTATAACATGAGTACTCATACAACAGCTACATACTTGTAAAGTTTTCCAAATTTATCTTGCTCTATTGGGCACTATTGTGATGACAGTCCACACAGTCACACAGAGATACTGTATATATTTCTCTGTTGCAGTTCACGCTGCATTAGGTGTCTCCAGGAACACATTTTGCAATGATGACACACACATATACACAGACATGTGTATATTTATATATTCATAGCGAGAGAGACATTTCTATAGAATTTTTTTTTTTATTGTTTCTCATTCACAATGAAACACCAAACATACAACATTTTCTCATTAACTTGTCACCACTTCTGTTGAACTGAAATTGAAGAAGTAATTTTAAGTTTCTTAAGTTTTCTCTTTCCTCCAGTGATATGAAGGTTTCAGGGTGGAGGTCGACCTTTTCTACAAGCACTGCAAGCAGTTGACCGATCAGGAGGGGGCCTTAAAGAGAGAGGAGCTAAAACCGAGCCTTTCAGACAAGATGTGAGGAGAGTTTCATGTTATATGAAGAATATTATACCATTATTGTGGGAAACACTCACATGGAGCCTTGAATCTTAAACGCTGTTCCCATAAATATATGCCGAAAATGTGTTATCGTTTTATGAGAGATGGACAGATCTGCTCAATATCATTACAGCAAAGACGAGGGGGAATTCAAATTTTAGGTTAAAGTAACTCCTGAAAGCCTCAGTCTGCCAGCTGTGACTTTTAAGCAAGGCTGAGCATGTGTTGCTAAGTTGTTGTTGTTGTCGCTGACTTTGAGGCAAGGTAAAGACACAAACATCACTCAAAATGCAATTGTACCCCGCCCCTTTCTTTTTGAGACCCAATGGAGTGTTAAAGTGAACGAGTGCAAATGTAGTGTGAAACCAGTGAGGCTGCAGGGGCCGGGCTAATGGAAGCCACAAATGGGTGGACAGGATCTGCAGGAACTAGTTTGTCCACGAGGACAACCTCACCCCCCACCCCTCCGTCTATTTTGAAAGTCACATCACGTTGATGGAGTGGGGGAATGATGGAGTGAGGACTCATTCAAAGTCAGTCAGGAAACAGAGAAGAATTGAGGCTGTTTTACAAGGTGACAAGCACAGTTTATACGAGCTGGGAGTTGGAGTGAAGTGGGGGAGCAGCTATCCCTGGATGTGTTGTTACAAGGGGGGCATGACTTGACTGTGGATGCTCTGAATGAAGGTGTGTCTGTGTGTGTGTTGTGGGCATGCCAGTATGAATTTCTGTCACTTTAGGCATCGTTTTAAGTTACAGGCACAAGCAGCTTTCTTTAACATGCTGCCGACCCCTGAGAGAGCAGTGACAGCTTCAGTCGTTTTCTCCAGAGGGTCTGAGGTTGGGGGGGTGACCAGACAGGGATGGAGAAAGGTACATGGTACATGTAAAATAGAAAAAAGCTGGAGTAAAAAACGAATAAGGGTGAAAATATTAGCTGCATATATTGCATCTCTGCTGAATTTTTTTTATCTGAGAACCACCAAGGGAGAGAATGCAGAGAATAGCCTGTATTGGTTTCTCTTCTCTTTGATTTTCTGCCCCTAGCAATAACAGCCTATCCCCATACACACACACACACACACACACACACACACACACACACACACACACACACACACACACACACACACACACACACACACACACACACACACACACACACACAGTGGCAGAGATACAGAGGATTTGTTCTTCCTGTAACCAAAGATATTGCCATCTTGCCCTCACTCTTCTTTGCCCTTGTTTGCTTCTGAAGGCCTGTAACATTGTCTGGGGATTTTAGTCAACACGCTATTTCCCAATCTCATATGGGGTCACTGTGTCCTTTGACCCTTGACCCTTGACCATTGAAATCTAATCAGTTCATCTTTGATTCCAGGTGACAACCGATCAAAATTTGAGGAGATTCCAAAAAGACAGACTTGAAATCTAATGTTCAACCTGTTTTTTGAAAAGTTTATGCCTATTTTGAAAGGATTCGTTTAAGGCGCTCTTAAGACAACGTGTTCACAAGGCAAATCAGGGTTTAGCAGGGTCACGATAAACTTGACCTTTTCAAAATCAAATTAGTTCATACTTGAGCCCGCTTGAAGGTTTTTAATAAATTTAAAGAAATTCCCTCGAGGTGTTCCTAAGATGTTGCGTTCACAGTGACCTTGAATTTGGTTCACAATTTCTAATCACTTCATCCTTGAGTCTAATTGAGTGTTTGTAAAAGCAAAATGATAGGAAATTTCCTCAAGGCGTTCTCGAGATTCTCCTGTTTACAAGAGTGGGAGGGATGGACAACTGGAAAACAACACCCCCAACCACTGGCTGCTACTGACAAGGAGTAATTGAAAATACTTTATAACCTCCCACCTGCAACAAGTAAAAGGTTGAACACGATGCATCACAAAACCAAACACAAACCAGACAAATATAGATTGCTACTCAATGGACATAATTGACAGGGATTCTGTTTTTAGAGAGAATCTATGAGGGATGTATGTCTGAGGAGTCCTGCTCTGTTTCTCAACATCTGCGATGGCCTCATGCGGCTCTAAGGGATGCCGGGTACGAGGAGTGGAAGTTGTGTTTCTGAATGCCAAGCAGAGTCTGTGGAGACACCTGTTCCCCCGGTTCTTCTCTTCCCTCTCTTCTCTTTTTCAGGCGGAAGTGCACGCTCAGGGCTACAAGTGTTAAACAGATGTGTGTCAATTGGAGAGAACATCAAGGTTAAGACAAAAGGTATGCAGAAAACCCCAGGCACCTCCGCTCCCTGTGTAAGTATTCATGTGCCAGGGTCTCGAGGGACAAGGGATTTATTTGCATATACAGGTGAAGGTAAAAGGAGGAAAAAGGACAGTATATTTTATTCACATTCTGTATGTGTGTGTGCAAATTAACATCAATGTACATTTACGTACTGGCAACAATCGGTTTCCTGGTGTAATTTTTCATATTTTTCATATTAGTGTGCAAGCTGAGCACCAAGGGATGCAGTGATAATAATCAACAGTAATTTCTATCCATACATGTGTATCTATATCATAGCGAGAATATTATATTTGTGCGTGTTCATCCGTTCTCTCGTAGCTGCAACATGCTCATTTACACATTCTTACAGGAATATATGAAACACATGTTTTATTCACAAGTATGCATTATCGTTTTACATGTATCTAATACGGTAAAAATTTAAATACTGTATGTGTGCACTGCATGTTCAGTATTACACATTCATATATTTATGTTTATCATACATTATACATATTGTTAATAATTCACCATATTGTAGCATCAGTATCTCTCAGTATCTCTCATGGAGATATGCACAGTTGTGAAGCCAACTCCATTAGGAGACAACAACACAGGACATTTAGTTGGAGCGCTACACTGTTGATACATGATCTGTCAGAAGGATGTATGAAAGCAGTGTGAAGCCAGCTTGCCACTCAGTATTTGTGTGCCTGTGTCTGTTTCATGAGGATGATGATATGATAATAAATCAGCTGCATTGAGCTATATAATTTTAACCAGCTTCAAAATGTTCCCTGCTGTGGGGAGGATTCTTTTGATGTCTCCATGGATACGGGTGGTAGTGGAGACCACACGAGGATGCTGCACATCTTTTTGTTCCGCATTTGTCTGATGGAGTTTTTATTGTTTTGTTTTGTTTTCAATTTTTTGCAATATTTAAATCATTTCAAGGTGAAAAACTCCTTATGCTAAGTCCAGTGAATAAAACAAGTTGACTGAGGTAGTCCATCACTGTTCGACTGAAGCTTCAGAGCCTGAAATCTGGTCCTTGTTGATAGTAAAACATGATCCTGATTCTACTTCTTCCATATTTATGCCTCGGTGCCAGTGACAGCCGGTGTCCCCAGTAAGGCAGGTGAGATCCTTTTTGATCCCTTGGGACAAACTGCCTCTAGAACTCAATTACACTGGAAATGTTGTTATAAGATTAGTTTTGCCCCGAGGGGTTTATCAGTGAGGTTTTGGTTAATTTCCAATGCGCCATGCCAAGATAATAGTGATTAGTGAGTCAGTGACTCATCGTCGGTCATGATGAGGAAATGCTTGGATGCATTTTTTGGACTGTAAAAACAGAATTTATTATCGGAAGAACTCATGTAAGACCCTTCTCATTTCCTGAGTTGGAAAACACATCTCTCTACATGTGTGACTGGTTGCTGACTAATCAGTTTTTTTTTACTTGGCAGTACCAGCACATACACACAGACACATCACAAATTGGAATGTATCACACAGGTAAAGATAAAATGCACAGAAGTGATTGTTTAATAAATTAAACCATTCATATCCTTAAACATGTTTAATACTCATCTCCTGCCCTGGTTTTTTTTGCTGCATAATCAAGCCAGGACAAGATAAATCCCAGCAGCAGGATATTATATTCAAGATTCCTCAAGTGCCCGCAGTGAACATGGTGTACCAAAGGGTTTACAAATCTGAGCCCTGTGATGGCCAACAACCCTCATCTCTCTCCTTCTCTGGAACAAAAGACGGAGTTTCACCAAAGGAGTCTAACTTTTCTTGCCAGACAGACTCAAAAACATGCACTGGTCCCAGCTGCCATTCTGCAGCCATGTGTAACAGAGACAAACAAACAGTGGGGGCTGCTCCGTCTCTGAACGCAACCCATCGATCATAACACGGCACCACACATTTCCAGGAAGAGGGAGACAAGATGATGCGTAGAGGGAGAACCATGGAGCCAGTGCTCAGCCAGTTTGTGTGTGTGCGTGTGTGTGTGTGTGTATACAGATATGATAGAGGACTGGAAGACATTAGAGATTTCCTTTGAGGTGCCACCCAGACATCTGCCACCTCCCAGCCGGGTCTCCTGACGCTTCCTCCAGCCTGTGGTCACAGTTCTCATTCCGACGCCCACCACATCCAGGAGGATAATGCAGCATTGGTGGAAATGGAGTATAATAGAGTGGGAGGTTCAAATGAGATAGTGGACGAAATAAATGAAAAATGAAGCTGATGTGGAATAAATACAGGAGGAGATTGAAAGGGGGTAAACAATACAAAAAGGGGGTGGGTGAAAACAGAGGAAGAGTAGGATTAGAATCCCAATGATAAATCCTTTATTCTTCTTCCCTCCTCCCATCCAGGGTCTATCTTCACTCCCCGACTCCCCCAGCCCCTCCACTACCTCTGTTTTTCCCTCGCCCACACAGCTCCAAGCTGTCTTTACTCTCATCACCCCACCCTCAGTCCTGGAGAAAAGTTCAATCTTTGCATTTTCATTGTGGCTACCCACACCAGCCCTGTGCCTCATGAAAGTTTCATCTCCCTCTTTCTCTCGCTCTCTCTCTTAGCCTCTTGTCACATATGCAACCAGGGCTGGATCAGCTCCCCAGGTGAGGAATGATGATGAGAAAAAGCAAGGCAACCAGCAGAGATTTGCCATGCTGCGCTGCTAGCTATGTGTCTAGGCTCAGGGGCGACTGAAAACAGCCTGTATGGAGGAGGACGGGAGTTTCCTTCATATCTATGTCACATAGCCCAAAGCAAAGAATACAGCTGGTGTGATGTGAGGCCTTTTTGCAAATCTGCATCTAGTGGACAGGGCCTGATGCTGTAAGATAGTATGACTCTGCAGACACTCTTTGTACTGTGTCCTTGCATAGCAAGTAAATGTATGTAAATCTCAGCTGTACACTCACACATGCACGTATCACGTTATTTACATGTATTCATGATGAAATTATCACAAAACAAACACACATGGCAATGCATGACAGGAATTCAGATGTGAATGTGAATATGTTGAGATGCATGAATGTCATGAAGCCCGAAAGAAAAAAAATGCCTGCAATCTTAGCTATAATGATTAAAATGGCAGTCTCCAGTTTGGGTTTTCAGTTCTACATCGTAAAACTTTTCCTCCGTAGCATATCAAGCCAATCCAGCGCTAATGTCACTGTGGTAATTCCTTAACCCAGTGATTACCAAACCATTTCCCCCCTGTGGGGCATAATGCCCCTACAAGCAGGGCTCACAAGATGATAGCAAGCAATCAAGATTCAGATTATCAACTGTTCTGACTGCAAAACAAAACATTAGGAAAAGATTGCAATCATTTTGGCAGAAAAACTGGTGAGTCGTCATTTGAACACAAAGTCACACACAGAGTCAAAGTCCTGGGTCTAAAATCTCAGATCAGATTTTATATTTCATTTACGACTAAAGTAAATGTGAGAAGCAGCATGTGGGTCATGCTTTCGATTATTTTCAGATGACATTCAAGGGGTTCCTTAAAAAAAATGTTAGGCCTTAAAAAGTCCTATGTCTTTACGTTCATGTATTACACACTCGGTCTTAAAAATGTTCAGGTAGGTCTTAATTATGCCATGCTAATTTAATGCTACTTCCGTTGCACTTTAAACAAGTTACATTTTTAAGTGTTTTGGTGTCTTGCATAATTTGTAATATCTCTTTATGTTGTATCTCAACAATACAGACATTAGCATGACCAGCATTGGACTGATAACTGAGTACTAACACCCTGAATGTATCTCAGCTCACTCGGCTTGATGTGGGGAACATTTCCGATACCTACTCTCACTCCCTGTAGTTTGCAAGATAATGTACCGTTTCAATAATTATTTTCTACTAGGTTCTTGCACCTTATCTTTTATCAATTTAAAGTGTGAATAGTTCTGGGACTGGGACTTAAAAAGGTCTTTAAATTGAACTTATTGAATCCTCGCAGCCGGTATTTAAAAGAATGGTTGACCAACCAACCAGTAAATATAAATACATGGCAGCCAAAAAGGTTTGAGAAATACTGCCGTCACCTGATGGTTCTCAAAGCCCACACGTCTGAAATAGCACTTAACTACACCTGTGAGACATTCACTGACTCTGACCTTCCCCTCACCGCTGTAGCTCTAACTTCATAGATTGATCAAATCGTATCTGTCCGACCACGCAGCGAACCAGCAGAATGATTGTCCAGTCTGTCGTAGATGTTCTCTTGGATCCCAGCAAGCCATGGTGTAATTCACCTGAGGTTGGGACCTGACTTTGCTTCAGATCGAAAAAAAACAGAGAGGCTATGGTATGCTGTCTGTCTCTTTTTCTTTCAAACACATCTACAGAGACTTTGTTCTCGCTTATTTACAGTAGCTCTTTAAGGCCAACCAGAATGTCAATGTTCAGCTATTACGGAGAGTGGAGGGGAGAAAGAGGAAAAAGGGTAGATAAACATCACTTACTAAATACCAAATTACCGTGGGCCGTCAGAATTTAGGGGGAAACACTGCTATCATATATCAGAGTGACGGCCGAGTTTCTCCCTGCCGGCACGGCTGCCCATAATGAATCTTAAATGCCAATGCCTAGTGGCGATACGGCCTTCACTCTTCCTTCCTGCCTCTCCATTTCTTTGTTCGCTCTTGTTCACATCCTTGTCTCGGTCAACTCGCACTCAATTTCTATCGCTTCCCCTTTAATTCCTGCTAAATTCAGCGTATCATAGCCCTATCGTCAGACATCCTGTATGACAGCAAGCTGAAGAATTCTGGACACACATATAACAAGGTCCCCCCCCCGTCCAAAATCTCTCTTTTGAACCTGCGTCCTTCACCTTACCTGCTAGATTCAGTTTAATATTTTTCGCTATGGTGTTAAGAATTTAAAGATACCACTAACAAATGGCTTCTTTTCATGGTTGTCTTGTCATATTTGTGCTTCCAACCAAAATGTAATGGATGTGTTTTGAAATTCTTGATATTCAGTTCAAAGTATTTTCAGCTGTAAGAATAGGATGGAACATTGCTCCTCGACACGCCCTTTTAGTGGGATACTTCCTGTTTAAACATACTTTCGCGTAGACAACCAGCTGTGTCGTGACCGTAGCTGTTCACATATTTGCGGATGTACTACGCGTGTTACTGGAGGATACCACTAGAGGGGATACCACTAGAGGGGACACCGGACTGTATAGAACTTCCAGATTTGCATGATCTAAAAAATAAACATTGCGACACTCAGGGACGTTACTATTTTGTTCATTCTGAGATCACGGCAGAAAAAGAGTCAGCGGCACCATCCTAGATGGTCTGTAAGGCCCTTAAAGCAAGCATGGTGTGATAATGGTGAGTATGTTTCTCTCGTTCTGCCAATGAATTTTGAATGCGAGAAATTGAGGATGAAAAACACTACTAGTATGACGTTTGATGATGTGCTCCGCCAAATGAACCCACTGATGATACACCACAACACACACATTGAGTCAATCCGTTCAGCAGAGCATTCCCATTCCCTAATACTACCGCTACACTGCCCCTACTGGTCTAGTGAATATTGCATCTGGCGTACTCGTAGCATTAATTTTGTAGGACGTGCACAACTGTTGCTCCAAATGGACACAGGATATGCGAGGCAGCCGTCACGAGCACACATACTGTACATGTAGTTAACAGCACGTATTTTTGGCCTTAATGTAACCACTGCCTTTACATATTTCCAAAATTTGTAAGAAAATTAAGTAAAAGATTGTAGCAACCTGGATACCCCTTGCCTCACTTCTCCCCTTCCAAGTGAGAACCTACAGTGGCCTTCAGGTGACGTAAACAAATAAAAGACCCTCTCTACAGATCATGGTCTGGTTAAATATAGAGAAGGTTCACAGTGATTTCAGATTCAATGGGGTATATTTAGGTTTAATAAGAAAAAACACAGTCTGTCCCTTAGCTTAACCGAGGGCTTGTGTCCCAAGGACTGTGTATACTATAAACCACAGCCTCTGTTGTGACAGTATTCCCCCCCACCTACCTCCAAGCCGTTCTGTTACTGGTTCATGAATGGAATCTTTCATCCGTTTAAATAAATGTTGCCTTCGAACATAATCCAGCTGGTAATTACATTTTCTACAAAACACACGCTATTTGCAGTACTGGTGTACGCAAACGTAATCTCTCGAGGAGACATGGTGGTATCATAAGGTCAAAAATAATTTTGAAACGATACAAAAATCCCATGCAGCCTCGAGGTCAGCTTTCCAGCCGTGTGAAAATATCTTTCTGATGACGGCAGAGCTCACTTATCAGGGTTTTTCTCACACTGCAGAAGTGTTTATGTACACAATAACTACACAAGTCATTCACCCAGCTCTGTTCCTCCACAGATTCAGCACAAGAAACAGTGTTTAGTTAGGATGTCTTGTGTTTTATAACATCAGCTAATTGGTACCACTATTGCAACATCCTCCGTGCTTCCAACATTCACTGCCTGCTGCTCTGATAACATTGTGCGTCTCAAGCTGCTACCAGCACTTGTTCCTCTGCAATAACCTGAGAGGTGTGCTGTATCAAATGACTTAGCAGAGATATTTTCAGACATTGTAGGGCAGCACGATCCAAGCTCTTTGTAATCAAAGGCTGGAGCCCGAGGCGGAAGGAGGTGTAGACAAATCAAACCAGCTCCGATTCCCAATGATTTCAGCCCTCATTGAGAGCAGATATTGACAGGCAATGATGTGTGTGTCAATTTGACCGGAGCTCCCCCTCCCGTGGCTAGACCGAGAGGCACCCGCAGAGAGCGAGAGTGGGGAGGGGGATCGGGATATACAGAGAGAAATGTTGCAGCAGTGGAATTCAGTAAAAAGTAATGGGAGAATGAAACTGTGCAAGACATGGAGGAGGGAGACTGAAGGAGAGAAATCATGTTTGAGTAAGTGAATGGGTGAAGCTGAGAGAGACAGAGAGGAGGGAGATAGATGGGATGAAATGGGATGAGTCTGTCTGAGCCGGGAGAGATGGATTACTGGGCCTCCTGTTACCTGTGCTGGGGGTCAGTGTTAAACTGCCTGGGCCAGATAAGGGTTTGGCAATAGCTAGAGGTTGGGCATGGATTGACTGGTTACCTCATTGATTCAACTGGGAGTGAACACAGAGCGATGAGCAGACTGCAGAACTACAGCTGTTGTTCAATGTGTCAGATGCTGAGTCCGAAATGCCCCAGTCACTCACTATATAGTAAATATACAGAGCACGACATAGTGAGCTCATCGGGAAAAGAAAGAAATGCTTTCAGACACTACTCGGTGCATTTTCTCTGCGCTGGTAATGACATCACGGTCACAGGATTCCGATGCACAACAACACCGTTGGCCAGTGGAAAACCAGTAGAAACCTACATTTTAAATGTTTATTTTGCACTTAGTATTAATACTTCAAGATAAAAAACATGTTGAAGGATAATCTTTATGTGGAAATAAACTTTGTGCTGTGATGTGCCGCTCTGCTTTTATTTAAATGTAAACCACAGGTCGGGCTGTTCTTGCTGCTCTCACTCTCTTGTCTCTCTACCATGAGCGCAATGCATGATGGTATATATTGCTCGGTTAGTGCACCACTACTTTCATGATGCATTGTGGGAAACAATGAGGGCACTATATGGGGTACAAAAACTTTACAAACAATTCAGACACCCCTGAAAAATGGCAGACTGTTAGTAAAGTGCACTATATGATTTGGGACACAGCCAGAGACTGCAGCCCCCACAGAGGCTCACTTGAGCTAATGCTGCTCCACAGATGCTGAGGAAGCACCATGTTACAGACTGTGTTTAAGCCATTAGTGCTGTTTATTTCTTGCCTGTTTTGAGCGAATCACTTTCTTTTCTTTTCTCTTTTGTCCCCACTGACACATGTAAAGCGTCCTTGGGTCTCTTGAAAGGCGCTATATAAATTCAAGCTATTATTGTTATTATTGCGATCTACAATCTATCCTCCCACGAGACATTCACTTGCGGGTATCTTGGCTGATGTAATTTAGCATATTCTTTGGTAAGTACATATCTGCACTGAACATAATCACAGTAGCTGTATTCCAGGAAACACAACACACACTAAAAAAGTACATTTCTGCAGATATCCCAAAAACATGTTTCCAAAAAAAACCTATCCCAATCCCAAAGGAAAAACCAATGCAAAGCTGCGACCAAACTTAACTGTGCTCGTATAGACTAGAGAGTAAACTAAAATACGAGTCCTCTACTTCTTGGTCTTGTTTTTATGTGGGCCCATTGCTGTTCTGACATTTGTTTTGAGGCGGGAGGGGTGAGGTGGAGGCCGGGAGAGGAACGGCCCTGGGTAGGATGTCTATAATTACATATTGATTTCTCGGGGGCTGTTGTTCAACCCGTGCTGTGAAAGCGTAAAATAAATCACCCGGCTTCTATGATAGCCAAGTATTTATTCTTTTTAATTCTGTTTATGGTGATCTTGATTCATGCCCTCCACCTCGGTCTCGCCTCAGTGCAGCTGCCCTCTTCCTGTCAGAGGGAGATCATGGTACATGGCTCTGTGTATGTAAGCAATTCACCGGGGAGGGCGCTAACATCTCTGAGAAAATGAAGGCCCTGGGAATACAGGGCACTTTACAGTCACTGATCCTTATCCCAGTCAAGGAGATAATTTGCTGAGGCCTCCTGTGTTTAGTCAAACAGAGTCACCTGCAGAGCACCGGCGATGATAATTGTTCATAAGACAGGATCAGAGCCAGCCTTGGCAGATATTTAAGGGTAAAATAGGAAATAACAACAAACACATCCAAAGTGTGGTTGATCTGTCTTACCTGAATAACTGCTCAGCATACAACAAATACATGAAAATGTGTTTCTCCTCTAGAGAACTGTTTCCTTCTGTTTGCTTTGAGTTTTTTGAGACAGCCGTGATTAGATTGTTTCCACTAAATGGTCCCTCTCACCGCTGTGTTGTGGTTGTTTCAAAATTATACTTATCCCAGGTAGGCTGCAAACGGTATGAGCTGATGGTATCTCAGACATAACAAATTACATTTTGAATGCGGGTACTAAAAATTACAGGGGGAAAATAAGGTTCTGTATTTGCGGCTGATTGGCTCAGATGGGGGCTACATTACTGGTTGTAGCCGACATTTTTACTCCTGTCTTGTTAAAGGAGGTAGAGGAAGGAGACGAGATGAACTCTATTGATCTCCAAGGGGGAATTTAGTTATTACTGCAGCGGGAAAATGATAGATAAAATACAGTATATACAACATATCTACTGATCATATTAAAGATTAACGATACATTGCCTTAGAATGATCTCCACCTAAAGGACAATTTACTGATTCAGTGAACTGTGAGTAGTACACAGAATGTGCTGTGGGGAGGATTGTATTTTAGAAGTATTTATTGCTGTCTGTGTAGAGACAGCTGCGGAGCATTGTGAAGGATGAGGTAGAGGTGAACAAATGCTTCTCTGGCTTTTCATCTGGCTTCAAATTGACAATTTCATTTTAACCCACTCCCCCTCTAAACTCAAAGGCCACAGCCACTGAACGGTAAGCAATTGACAGTGATGGGTAAGGATTTGTGCTTTGACTTAGGAGAGAAATACTTATTTAAAGCTGCACCAATCACGGATTTCGTATATTTACATTGAAGAAGAAATGGCTAATTGTATTATGGAAGGGGTTGCTAATGGTGATGAACCCAATCCAACCCATCTCTGCAGTTTGTAATGGCATTCTCTCTAGTCTCACCATCCTTGTTTGCAGTTGTTTAGCTGAGGATACAAATATGGTACCAAATGAATGCTGTTTGCCATATCAACAAAACCGATATTATGCTGTAATTGGATCCAGAGAGTCAACGTCCCGAAAACCAGTCTGTGCAGGACTCAAAAAGCACAGGTTCCTTCCTTTAAATGCCACCAGCTCAACAACGCACCCCACCCCACTGCTACCCCACTCAGTCAAGAATGAATACCAGACAAATACTGACAGGCTTCCCCCAGATCTGCCTCCAAGAAAATGCTTCGATTTCCATTTTGCTGTTGAGGTGCTGCAGCTCCGATATTGTCGATTTATTAAGGTCACTCTTTCGCTCTTCTGGCTCCTCCTTAGTCAACTCATATTTGCTTTTCTGCTTTTCGCTTATGGTTCTGCTGGTTTCATCAAAATGTGATCTTCAGCGTGTATGACCTCGACTGGAGTGTGAAGAGGCTGGGATGAGAGTCAGCGCCTCCAACTCTGTGGCCATGGTTCTCTCCCAGAAAACTGTGGATTACACTCTCCAGATTGGGGGTGAGGTTCAGCCCAAAGCGAGGGATTTCAAGCATTTCTGGGTCTTCTTTATGAGCGGAAGATGGAGCATGAGAGTGATTGGTGTGTCATCAGCAGTAATTCAGACTTAGTACTCAACCGTTTTGGTGAATAGGGAGCTCCTTCACTTTAAAAGCAGCCAGTTGAGGTGGTTCAGGAATGTGATAAGGATGCCTCCGGGGTATCTTCCTGTAAAGCTTTCCTTTGCACTTTAATGTGGAAGGAGTCCTCGGGGTAAACCCAGAACTCGCTGGAGGGATCACATATCCCATCTGGCCTGGGAACGCCTTGGGATCCCTGAGGAATTTTTTTGAGTAACATTGCTAAGGAGGTGGACAATGGGAGTACCCTACTCAGCGTGCCGCAATTGCAACCCAACCCCAAAAAATGGATGGATACATTATTTACAGAAAAGTTGCAACTTGTTATTAATTCACTATCTTTTCTAACAGCTCCCCTCTTAATCTGCACTGATGTCCAGTATGTAAAGACAGATTTTAGAGAATTGTCTGAAAAAACACAAGAAACCAACTTGTCACTGCCTCTTGCCGTAATCATTTATTTTCTCGCTGACAGCTTAGGCTGCAATCCGAGCAGGGCCTCTTCATTTTTTCAACACCTGAATTTGATCAAGATGGAGGCACAATGAGAGGCACCATTAACGTGATTTATAGTCACCATCATGGTTGCTGTGGCAACCCAACTTTCAATACTCTCACCTCTGCGAAAGCACTTTGTATCCCTGCTGCTTGCTTGCTAATGCACATGAGTGTTCGTACACACAGAGTACATTTGTGGAAACACACACAAAGACCATATTAAGTCACACGCACACACATGCACACACACAGACACACACACACACACACACACACACACACACACACAGTTTGCTTAGTGAAAGCGGCACATTTCTGCAAGGAGCTTGTGTAACACACTTCATTTGATATATTCATGGTGCAGCTTGAGCCATAAGCGTCGCACTCAAATGTGAACTGAATTCATTTGCGCTAAAATGAAAGAATAAAAAAAATGAAAATTCAATAACCCACTGAAACGACACTTGTTTTCTCCATCTACTGCAGCTCAGTGGCAGCACGGGCAGAATGAGTTGTGGCTTGGAAAAAAGAGAAAAAAATATAAGGAGACAAATCCAATCCACCAGGGCTGTCATTGCGCCTGATGAGTATAACACCACCTCAACTCATCCCTCAAACTCTCACTTGCTGTTTGTCTGGCTCAGCCGCAGCAGCTCATTGCTGTTTTCTGCTCCTGTAGTGACTCATCAAAGTCAAGGTGAGGTTTCACTCATGTCGGGCTCTTTTCAGCTCTTATGTTTTTGCCAAGGTGATTCGACGGCACAACAATTCACACGTGACGAATAGAGAGGTCCAAAGTGGATCGAAAGCTGGGTGAGTGGGGGATTGCGGGGTCTGAGGAATCTGAGTGAGTGTCTGAGTGAGGAATGGGAGACCATCATGTTTTATGACTGATACCCTATCAGAAAGAGGCAGAGCTGCCAGCTGCTTGGAGGCATTACATGTGTCATCTAAACTGATGTCTGATCAACATCACAGTAAACAAAAGGACTTTCCCCAAGAAATGTTTCCCCCAGTGCCTGTTCCACACATCATTTTTTATGAGTGTTGGATGTGTTAAAAGAAAAACTTAAAAGTTTATCCCAGCATCGGCAAAATTCTCCTTCACGGCTGCAGCGACCCAATTAAAAACTGTGTCTCATAAACACTATTGCAGTTTATGGTTACTTTAAAGCAGCAACCACTGGATGACGAACCCATCCGTGACTTCTTGCTTTCGACTGCTCTGGTCGGCTTCATGCTCAAACAACCACAAAAGTTTTTCCTCATTTGACGCTTTGGAATCGCTTCATAACCTGAGCACTATTGTTGGAAGTAGTGAAACATGAGGTTTGAAAGTAATTCACAGAGTTTCATGTCTTTCATGGTAAACATTCAAATGTCATAATAATCAGAGGAAGCTTATAATTGTCAGATAATGAGCAGTTCATTATCTGACAATTAAATTAAATCTGCCATTTTGCTCAACTTACTCATTTAGACTGACACTGTGTTCATGCTAACATTTGAAATGACAGAATCTCTGTCCAGGCCAGTGTTTTAGCTCCATAACATAAATCATCTCCATCCCTTACAGCATGTCTGAAAAGCATTCACGTACACTGGCCAAGTGCAAATTGTGGCTTTACCTGAGCCAGGGCCTAATTGCACAACAACTGCTCGCAAAAACAACAGGGTCAGCAGCAGTTGCAATCAGTCAGTTGCATTCAGCACTGGCGGTTAAACCTGATGCCGTTCATGTTCTTCAGAAAAAGAGTCACGTGAAAGAAGATGAACACTACATATTAGTGGATGGAATATATGAACCAAACTAAATAAATCTAAATACACGTCAAAAAAAGTTTTCTCAAAGAATGTATCTTGTCATTTAAGGTAGTTCTCACACTGATGTGTCATATTAAGTGGTAATTTTTCCAGTAAGGTTGGTTTAATCACTTATTTGATATTATTTTTAAATGAGGGTGAAAGATGATGATTGAAAGCTGAGACTGACTTCCAGCTGGTGGAATGGATGCATCAGCGGGATCTTGCTACCTGGACTCGATCCCCTGATTGCTGCTGCTGACTCTGCAAAGCTCCAAATGATCCTTGGCTCAAGATGGCAGCATTCGTGTCCAGGATATTTTAGCTTCATTACAGTGTGATTAAAAACTGAAGAATGCATTTGCCCGATCAACAACAGAGAATCCTTTATAATCCTTCAGAACTTGCTAAAGGATTGTTTTAAGAATTTGGAACCGACGAAGCGCGAAGTTGTACTGCGGCGTTGACAACTTACAAATCTTGGATGAATCTCAAATCATCAGGTTGTGTTTTATCAAAAATACTGTTCACCGGAAAAAATCGGAGTGTGCACTAGTGAATCCTTGCAAGGAACAATTACACCTGCCCTCAATAGAGAGTTGAAAACTGGTGTAATACCATCGATGACTTTCTGTTACAGTAGATATTGTCAGATCATGGTGTAATAACCACAGGTTCCATGTGTTAATTAAACCCACATCATGATTACCTCTGAGCCCTTAAAATGTTGTTTGTATAAACTAAATATGCATGTGCATATTTGGCTTCTGTATTTGTGTCTGGTACCAGTTAAACAACCTTGAAAGTGTAAATAACAGATGTAAATCATTTTCTAAACACTTTAAAAATTGATTTTACTTAACCACGGGATCTGATATCTTTTCCCAAATGTCAGCATTGACACATTTTTGTATCCACGGTCGCAAGTCTTGCCATTCATCATTTTTGTTTTTGACAGCAAGTCATGTGAGTGTGAACCAGGAACATCAAAAAAGGAAAGCATCCTCTGAACATCTGTGAAGGAACTGAGAGGGTGACTACAGAAACAGCACATCTATGTTCTTTCCAGAACATGCAACTCAGTGTTGAATTTTCTTTCACACTACACAACTTATTTTTTCAAACCTGCATCTCTCCCTTTGTGTTTGAGTGCAGTGAAGTTTAAATCTTTTGGATGCATATACGTGGTATCTGTTCTTTGTGTGACTGAATGTGCCTTGTCCACTAGATCTTTGTCGATTTGATGTGACAACAGATGAGCAAAGCTTCCATTCATACGCATATAACAGTGAAGCAGCATTACACTTAATATAATATCTTTCCCTAGCACTGTGAGTGTGTGCATTGGCATATTAGCATAATCATCTCATTGCTATTTAAGCTATGTTCCTATCAATAGTTTGTCTTTCTTTTCTAAAAAACAAAAAAAAATCATTTACTTCTGTGATAAGTGTTTGTGTGGTGCATTCACCCTCTCGATGTGGGATGTGTCCCTCACGGCCTTGTTCTCTGTTCAAAGATGCTGGTTCCTCCCTCTCCTCCATCCCCGCCTCGGTTCATTCAGGCTCGTAAAGTTGCTGTTTCCTTGGCAATTTTTGTTTTGCCCAATGTCCCTTCTCTCCACAGAGAAAACAAATGTCCCAATCATCGTTCCATATGCGTCCCCCCTCCTTCCTTGAAATCCTCTTCTTCTGCATCGCGATGTACCTCTGAACATCTTCAGTGAGGCTTTATGCAGATCAGTCTCTCTTTCTTCTTCTTATTCGCATGAACTGCATGTGCTTTTATTAAGCTCTTCCTGAGTCCCACTTGATGCCTGTACGTTTTAACAGGCTGGCAACATCAGGTAACTTCAACAATTTTGTGATTTGGGCTGGATCTTGTCCCAGTCCATATTGCCCACTTGTCTGGTGCGAGGTGAAGAGAGGAGTTGCGGGTCTGGAACATCATTAGCTGGAAAAGGTTGTTGTGGAACCTGGGCTCCTGCCTGTGGAACATCCGCTTCTGGTGGAGTTTGGTGTTGTTCTGGTTGTCGTCTTGTCGGCGGGGAAGAGTCGAGGTCGGAAACCTGCATTTTGAGACACTGAGACATTTGTGAGGTGTTAACTGTCCCTGCCAGTGTGTGCTTTCTGTCCCTATGATGCAATTCTTCTAACCACATTCAACATACATTCCTATCTGCCTGAAATTTAAAATTTTACTTTTCTGGCCTAACTTACTATTTCGTTCTCCTCTAGATTCAGTCTAGAATCTGTTTCAGCTGTCTTAAAAAACTCTCTCTCTCTCTGGAAACCCACAGTCTCTCATTCCTCATTCACACTTGAAACAAACTTAGTGCTTTGTCACCATAGTTCTTTCACATGAGGTTCACATAAGGATTACTCAGTTCAGTTCCATTATCCAAATCTTATATTTTTCATTTACCTATGTAAAGAATTTTTTTTTTTTATTTTATTTTAAGTAGTTACCTTAAGTCTTCAATCAATCTCCAAAACGCTGTCGTAAGGAGCAAATAGGAAACTTGTTAATATAAACATCATCTAAATAATGTAATACCTCCAATATTATATAAACAATAGTAATTTCCTCTTGTAATTACTTGGTTGCTGTGAGTTTCTCAATTCATCTCTTTTTTTTTTTAGCTTTTTTTTTTTTTTTTTTTTAAATACACCTTCAAATATCCTGCCTAACCAACATAAATCATAGTGCCCCAAAGAAGTTCTCTACATAGCGCTTTTTTGAGTTGCCTGACACAATGCAAATACACTCAGTATTATGTCCTCTCTGTGGTTGCAGTCGAAACAACTCCTTAAGGTACCTCGTCAGTCTACCTTCCAGGTTTCTTCTAAACCTTGGTTAAAAATTTACAGGGCTTTCACCTGTCTGGAGGATCCCGTTCCTCTTAGACCAACTTCTCCGTAACACTATGTTCTGCTGGTATAAATTACACTTGAAATCTCAGATTCTCACCAGATAGATCGCAGCGCTGAGACGATCCGGCTCGGGTCTAGGTCCCTGCATCTCACCCGTGGGGAGGTTAAGGTTGGAAACTTTTTTCCAAGATGATCAGTCAACCGTAGACACCGAGTCCAGATCCGTCCAGACGTGCGATCCCACTTCTGACACCAAATTGTGATGGAAATCTGGAGATACAAGAGGCTGGAAACAACAAAGTTATCTACGTGTATTTAATAAGGGGCTTTCTGCAGAAAGGATCAACACAGGGAAACCGCAAGGGTCTCAGAGTGAAGATGAAGAACAGTCAAATACAAGGGTCTTATATAGGAGGGCTGAGGGCTGTCTCTTTGAACCAATCCAGACAGGTTCCCATAGGTGGAGGAAGGAGAGGAATCTAAACACAACAGCTGATTCACATGTGTTTCCTAAGGTGATAAGAGGACATACACTCCTTCCTTTGATGGGTAAATAAGTCGCAAAAGGTCTCACTGTATTGACGTCATAAACAGTTCCCACCAGAAAACAGCTCAAGTCATCAAACATCTGTTGTATGTAAATACAAGTCATAAAAGTCTGTTGAGAAGCTTCAAACACTTACTGTTCCAAATACAAAATACTTTTTCAACCTTGCTTAGTTAATTTTCTACTACAACAGGATAGTGGAAGACAGTGGAGATATGGTTGTGACTGATAAGATCCAATCAGGAGGCCAACATATTTATCTGTGGCTTCATTTCCAACAGTTCCAGTTGCTGCCCAGCCAAAGTAAAAGACAGAAATCCAAAGTGTTTCCTAAAGTCTGGGTTTCAGGAAGTATTAAACTCTGATTTCATAAAGGAGTCTATTGAAAAATGCAACCAAGTTATGCTGCTGCTGTTTGAGTCGTAAAGTAATTTAACAACTTTTTCAAGTAACTTGCTCCCCAGTATGTCCCACAAATTTTACATGGTAGTCAGGGTTGCTACACACAGGGGGGAGCAGTCAACTCGAGGTTTTTCACTTTTTCTAAATTCTTATGGTTCGACAATTCCAGCTGTAGGAACAGCCATACGAGCATGAATTGTGCCTGTAAAATGTGTATTATATTTGGGATAATTAATGTTTTTGTCAGTTAAGTTGGTGCAGTTACACAGCTGGTCCTGGTCTCTCTTCTCTTTCTCCCTTTCTTCCCCTTCCCTGTCTCTCTCTTCTCTCAACCCTTTTCTCTCCACTCCCTATAATATTGTCAGGTCGCGACCTTACTATGTACATTGACTTGAGGTAATATAAGTCGTGATGGGTGCTATACATATAAAATGGAATTGAGCTGAATTAAGGGTTATTGAGATTTAAATGTTTTCAGCTCTTTGTTCCAGTTGCTATGTGGTGATTTGCAGGTGAAACGGTGTCTAGACTTCTGGGTTCTTACCTCTGTCAGTTACACATTTTAATGAGTACATTTCAAAGCAAAAAATATAGACATGAAACCCCCTTCAAGTCACATTGAGCCTAACAGCCCAGTTAGATGTCTGAACATTTCAGTTTTAAACCTGCAAATCACCAAATCATTGTTTTAAAGGATTGTCTGCCTTTCCCTGTAACTCAGCATGAAACATTATTTGCATTTTTGCCAACTTTATGGTTTAAAATGATTTCTTGCTTTCAGAAGTCAAACACAATTTTCAGAGGAGACTTTATGCTTTACGTGGGTAAATAATATCAGCTTTAGCTTTTCAAACCTTAAGCCTTTTTCCTACTGAAGTCCTGGATGTTTTGTTGACATATGTTCATATCATAGGTGAAAGAAATGTCTAAAAGCATTGAGACTGTTTAAATAGAAAATTGGTTCAAAGTGTGTAAACACCAATATTTTTTACAGTACATATTTTTTAATGAAATATGCAGAGTCTGAGTTTGAAGAAATGTTAAGAAAACTTTGTTTAAAAGGCAGATGAGGGTTTAATATTCTTGTTGTGACATTGTACCTGCTGAGTGATCCATTTTATTTAAATGACTCAACAATAATTTTGAAGATTATTCACTGACACAAGCCCCATGGGCGCACCTGACCTGCCATCACTCTCCCTCCGCTCTGTGAAGTGTGCTCCATCCATCTCACCTCGCTCCTCTCCATCTCTCGCTCCACTCTTCCTCCTTTCATATCTTGTGCAAATGTCTCGACTCTGCTCAGGTTTGTATAATTATGTTTATGTAGACTTTTCATTTGAAGACAGTGGATAAGCTGTGCATTAATATGACCTCACACGACAATGGTAAAAGGAAATGGTAAATATCTTATTTTTCACATACAGTGTGTGCTTATGTGTTTGTCTCACAGTTGTGGGTGTTGATTTGTCCCCGTTTATCACCCCTGGCTTCCTTTGTTTTACTTCTTTCTGTATTGGCTTCCTTACCTTTTGTTTTTGCCAGCAGAGTGATTTCACGTCAGCCTACAACTTTATTTACATCTCTCCCAATTCCCTCAGCTATAAAGGCCATAGCTCAAGGCAACTGCAAGGACGTGTGCTTGAGCAGGACCTTGCTTTATATGTGCATGTGCTTATGCACCTATCAGTAGTATGTGTGTGTTGCAGAGGTGTAGTGCTCTTAGTTTCCACAACATGTTGTCTTGAAGTCTTCTGGTTTCCATTTGTAGTTCGACTTATTACATTTGGTAAACAATTAGTGTGGAGACTAAAAGAGGCGGAACACATTGCCCTATAATGCATCCATCCTTCATAGAGATTAGCCAAAATGTTGTCTGGACCTAAAACAACAAAGTATCATTGGTTGTGCTTTTTAAAAATAAACATTTAACTCTTGTGATAGAAGAAAGTAGTCTTACTGTAACAGTGTACGGTCAACAGAAGACTTGTATCAGGCCAGATATCTGTTGTACACTGGAAGCCCTTAAATAAGGGCTAATTAATCATCAGATGATAGCTGATGATCTCAGAGACTGAGGTAGGCCCATGCACTTGAAACTGGTGTCTCTTTTCCAACGTTGTCAATAACGTTTTCAACAATGAGCTATTACAGTTATTAAACATCAAAGCCCCCTGCTTCAACTTTGCCCCTAGATTTATGAATTTCTGGAGAAATAACTTTTATAACAAGACCTAAATAAAAAGACTCTTGAAGCCATGTACATAAAGTCATTACCTAGACCCAACAGGGAATCTGGACTGTTGAATTAATTGGTCAAATTTAGTTTAGTTTGTTTGTTCAATTTTTTATTTTTGGCCATTTCTATGCCGGCTTAAAAGGGTGAATTGACATGTACAGAATATTTGGTAGCATGTTAAATATATAGTGGTCTGCAGAGACCTTTAGGTGCTCAGTCTATCTCCCATCCCTCAATCTCAACCCTAGGTCAACGCTTCCCTGAAGCCCTATCAGAACTCTAGAATTAGCTGATTGAACCTGCCTCCAGTGAGCCATCTGTCTGGGCACACGGTGGAACTGATGTCCTCACCCGCCAGAGGCAATTAACTCTAAATACGACTCTTCCTGCTCATGCACCGCAGATCTCCTCCCAGATGAGTATAATAAGGTTGAACTACGTTGAAGCTGAAGAGGGGGCGGGAAGCCAGCTCATGGCCCCGAGAGGCTGATGGGTAATTACTTCCGTCAGATTTATACTGGCAGTCATGCGGAATGGTGGACGCCTGTCTCCGACCCTCGTAGGCTGGGGAAGCGGTGGAGGCATTTTTGGCCGCCTTGGGTCAACTCGGATAAGAGGGTGGGGTGGAGAGGAGCGGGCAGGAGAGGGCAGCTGGTGGCGTGAAGGGAAGGTTAGGTGATTAATTGGAGGAGCAGTTCAGGGTCAGCTTCCATTGTTGGGGTGATGGGTCAAATGAGTGCGGCATTGAGTGCGTCACCTGATGCATGGCTCACCCCTTGTCCTCGGCTATTACTGAAAGATGAAGTTGTAACTCAGAGCGGTGCGAGGAGAAGAGAAGTGCAGCGACCGAAGAGACAAAAACAGATTCTGCAGAATTGAAGTCCCTGTGTCTGGACTGACATTTCAATTAAATTACTATCACAAGTGCCAAGAGTATTGTTGACTTCATATCTTGCAGAGATATTTTTTGTCACTCTGAAGGATTTGAATTACTTAGGAGAGTGAAATTATCAGAGAGATTACAAGTACCTGAAACTGTCTCCGTTCCACTGACAGTAAAAGATGTCTCCCACTAGAAAAAGAAAATAGGAAAAGGCTCGGGTGACTGTTCATTCACAGAAAAACAACACATTTAATTTTTTCCTTCCCCGTACTGCACATTGAAAACCTTGGTTGATTTTTAGGCTCCTTTGGGTTTCTATGACGTTAATGTCACCGCGGCTCCATTCTCACGCTCAGCCATTCAAGTCGTCCTGGAACATGACAGATCTTTGAAGCCGCACCCCCCACTCTTCCCAGCGATGTTCCTCTCCTGGCAGCCTCAAAATGACAGGCTCTAAGCGCTGTGAGATGTTACAACACTGTATTTCAAACCTGTTGTTGTCTTGTTGACAGTGGTGTGTGTGTGGGTGGCTGGGGTGGGGGTGGGGTAGTGGTGGTTGCGGCTTGGACTATCCTCTCTTTATTTCTCCTGCATCTCTCCATTTATTTTTCCGAAAAGTCATCTTATAAGGTGTTTTGTACCCCTGATGCCCTTGAAGGAAAACAATGAAGATCTTCAGAATGCTAAGAGGCATATGGGCGTATCATTGATAGCAGCAGTGAGCTATCAATCTTTGAAACAGATTGCCCATCAGTTGCATGGCTTCGTCCTTGACATATCTACTACACTGCATAGAGGTGACCTTTCAAAGATAATGCGCACTGAAGATGATGGTATGTGTTTAATTCACTTTAAAGTAAATGTACTTTTTCTTTTAAATGGAAATGCGGTATATCTGTAGCACTTTGATAATTTTGATAATTATTAGTAGTCCAGCTAATTAATTAATTATTTCATATATTTTCATGCCCTATTTTCTTGGAAGCTAATGAAAGCTGGGATGAAATGTAAAATAAACGATTAGACTATCCAGCCTCCCATTGTTCCCGCCTGCGCCACATCCCGCTTATCAACAGCTCCATGTTGGCTTTCACTGCACAAGAAAGAGTGGCCATGTCAATCCTCATTAATTCTCCCAGTGAATTAGAGGCAAAGTAGATGATAGGAAATTAATGTCTGCAAGGAGATACTTAAATTATTCAACAGTAACAGGATTATGATGAAAGATCACCACATTGGGTTCTTTCTTTTCCATCCCGATCCATTCTTCCTGCCCTTTTCCTCTTCCTCTTCCTCCTCCTCCCCCTCTTCCTTCTTGCTTCCTTCCTCTCTCCTTTTATTTCTGTCACATTGCCTGGGATATAAATATATACACAGTATATTTTGTAAGTTTTTAAACCCTGTCTAATAATTGTGTTATCCTTTTTGTTGATATTCAGCCTGCATAATCTTACCATGCATTAAGTTATAATACTTTTGTTTTATTCATTTATCTTTATCTGTTAATCCCTGCAAGAAAGTACAGGAGATTACATTTTCAGTCCTGTTTTTCTTGTTTACAAAGAACTGAACAGTATTAGTGAAATGTGGTAGATTACGCTGTTGGCCAAGGAACAAATGTTTAGTTTTTGGTGCAGATTATGGATTCATATGCTGATCCAGAGGGTGTCTTACATGGTAAGATATGCTATTTTTATTGTTTCAGTTGTAAATGATGTATCCCATTCATCCCGTCTATTCTAAGGTCAAATGAAAACTGGTAATTCTTATACTTTAGTTTTGTACCAAATAAACAAATCATATTGTGTCCATTAATGGGTTTTAGAGTGGATGGTGAAATGATTGTTACATTTGGATAGGCAGACTATGGTTTCTCCCCATTTCCAGTTTTATATGCCTAGCTAAGGGAACCAACATGAGAGTGGTATCCATCTTCTTTTCTAATTTTCATCAATACCTGCTACACACTTGTCAGTCTGTGAGTTCCTTAGTCCCTGGAATCACGGCTCAAATTGTGTTTGAATGCCTAGTGTGTGGTCCTGCATCTCGACGGAATAATCTAGAGAGAGCGGTTTCTCAATTCAAAGATTCAAAATTGCTTCCTTTTACATTTATTATATAAAAACTTTTTGGTGAAGACATGCCTTGCTATGTGCTTTCTATTCTATCAGAATGTTTAATTTGAATCACTATTGCAGGATCATAATAAAAGGAAAATAAACGTTTGGGTCAGGTCAGGGTTTTTCCACTCAGAAAAGAACTCATTTCAAAGCAGAGTTATTTCTGTAGAATGGGACGCCGAGGCTAGACCCTCAAGAGTGACAGTATTTTATCTTTACAACCGAAAATCAATAACACAAGAGTAGATTTTGTGAGACAAGAACAAGCTGCAAGGAGGCAGAGGGAGGGGCTGTGGGAGCATTTGAGGATGCTATGCAACCATGGCAACAGAGAATATTGAATATTGTATATAACACAGCCTTTAAATCCATATAGATGGAAGAATGAATATTGCTGTGTGTGTCTTAGGCCAAATCCCATTTCACCCCTTCTCCAGGCCACTACACCTTGATTTCGAGGGTTAACTTGTGCCATGAAACAGAGTTACAAGAGGTAGTGGTTGAAATCTTCCACTACGAATAGGGACAGCGCTTCAAGAAGCCATTACGTCATCGGTAGTTGTCGATGCAAAAGTCTTGCCTGAGATGTCATTGTATTAATATTTTTCTTAAAACATTTTGTTTTTGTACAAAAAATTCTTACATTTTTTTCGTAATTTTTAAATTCAAACAAGGATCGGGACATACGCCTGTATGTGAACATGCAAAACGAAGGGAAAGGGTTCAGGGGTAGGGACAAAGGGTGAAATGTGATTGGGCCTTAGACTGAAGGCAGACACGGACAATACCATCTTTCTGCCACACAACAATTAATGAAATCTAAAAGAAATAAAGTGTCACATTCAATCAATCTGTAAATATGGAAAATGGGTTACATAAAAAGGCGAGCAATGATGTGGCTTCTGAGCCGTGCCTACAGTATCTACATTGTTTTTGCAACACTTCACTTTTTAAAACCTGCCTCTCTGGA
This sequence comes from Limanda limanda, assembly GCF_963576545.1. Lineage (NCBI taxonomy): Eukaryota > Metazoa > Chordata > Actinopteri > Pleuronectiformes > Pleuronectidae > Limanda > Limanda limanda. The sequence continues at coordinate 24,807,783 of NC_083637.1, read as the reverse complement.
ATATGAAACATTCATCCCTGTTTTGAAAGTACTAAAACTTTGTAGCTAGTTCTTTCTTTTAAGGTTGTGCATCACTTTAAACCATCAAAGGTGCTTTGTGTGAGAGGAACTCCTCCTCCAGGACAGAGCTGATTCAATATTCACTGTCTGTTCCTGCACTAAAATTAAATTTAAAAGCACTTTGATGTTGTTGTTCTTGTTATTGTTGTATGCTTATTCTCATAAATTAGCTACTGCTTTAGTTGAAAATACACAGAGCACAAGTTAGAGTACTTAGCTTTCTCTGTACTTTTAGAGCTAATTACAAAAAAGTGCTTTTGATGATACTTTGAACCTGGGCGTAGCCGCAGTACTTGGCGCACAATCTTATGGGAAGAGAACAAACCAACCTTGTTTACTCAATGTGGCAATTTAATTGGGCCTGATGGGCTATTTTGGCAGGAGTACACGGAACCTGGTTGGAGATGAATTAGGGATTTTTTCGGGATATTTAGTAGACATTTAACAAGCACACAGTACTCCCAGACCACTGAGCGTGTCTTACAAAACACCATCAATATTAAGGAGGTGCTTCACCCTATTCCACATCACTGCCAAAAGTAAATTTTGGCCGACAATAACGGTAGAAACCAGAGATAAACCAACTCTAAACAGTCAGAAGGTCTTTTGGAATACACAAGTTTTGAGGGCATGTTAAACTCTAACTGCACTTTGCTAGTACACAATGTGGAAGAAAACAAACCTTAAATACACTCCATCTGCATCTCCAGGCTGAAGCATGAATTCATAAAACATAGCCAGGGAACAGTTTGTCACAATCCGCGGCCACTTCTTTGTCCTCAGCTGGCTCACCAGGATGTCTTCAGAGGAGCAACCTGAGGCCAAGGATTTACAATGAATGTGCACTAATAACCAGTTGCTTCAGTTAATGGTCAATTAATTATTCATATATGATACATTTATTATAGATACATGACACCAGAATGGAATTAATGGTACCCAATTTAACCCCAGTGGCTGCATAAGGAGAGCAGTGCCGTGAGTTTTAGTTTTATTTAAATATCAACAGTGGAATTTGCTCAGGCTGATTTCTGTTGATAGTTCTTTAGGGCTCGTCTAATTTACACCAGCAAGGCACGTAGTCATTTCCCTTAAGCCACCAAAAAAGGTTATAATTAAACTTTATTTTGAGAAACAGCCAGTCTAAAGTGTGGGTTTCCTGTGAAAAACTGGCAAACTGAAAATAAAAGGTTCTTCTAATGTCAGGGAGCCTGAGGACAGGGTAGATGTGAAGCATTTGATGAATTAGCTCTTTATGTTTAAAAAAAGACCAGTGGAACAAAGGGATGGTGAGCAGTTGATTTTTTTTTTTTCATTGTTTTTCCCGAGGACAGAGAAAGAGGCACAGAGCGGATGTATAATGGGAGGAGTAATTAGACACTAAGAGCTTGGAATCTTTTACAGCACTATGAACATGCATCAAACCATTGCCTTGCCTGGAAGATATCCTATATTTATTTATTCAACAGTTTTCCTGTTGGGTGACTGCAGTTTATAACCACACAGGAGGGAATCTCCATCCATATAATGAAATGTTGTGTCAACATGACGTTAAAAAGTGTGTGAAGAGAAAATTCAAATTAAGGAGACAGGCAGGAGGCCCCATGAGGGGGATGCTACTCCCCTTGAATCCAAACTGATCAAAACAATTCTCCCCGTTAATAAACTAATTGGACCATTTCGCCTCAACTATCTCCCCATCGCCTGTGAGAGAGAGAGGGCTGCGTGTGCGGACAGATCATTTCTGTGTGCAGGTGAACATCCTATAATTAGTGCTGCTAACTAAATTGTAAAATCCTCAGCTTATCTTCTTAAGTTGAAACCGAATCACATTGAAAAGAACAGGGAGACAACGCTCTTTGCCTTGTTCTCCCACACTAACACATTGGCCTCCTGCCACAGTCATATTGACCATCAGCGGGTGGTCATCCGTAAAGATTTCCCCATCTACCGGCGAGATTCAGCATAAACTTGATAGATTCTGCAACAAGCACACAGTTCTCTAGTGCAGGAGTGTCATCCCCCACACCCCCACCTTTTTTGGGGAAGAAGACGACAGCCTTCACGCGGCCTTCCCTGTGAGTAAGAGATGGTGCAAGACCAACTTGTGAAACGAATGTCGCCAACCAAACAAAGAGCTGGCAGGCCAAGGAACGGAGAAGCGCCCCACTCAGGACGCACGGTCATCCCGACCTTCGAAAACCGTGGTCTTCCAGTGCTCCAACTCAACGTCGAGGGCCTCACCACCGCCAAACTCGAAATCGTACGTCACCTGGCTGATTCCAATGGGGCAGCGGTTGTACTCCTGCAGGAGACACACTGCACTAACAATAACATCCTCAAGATGCCAGGTTTCCATCTCGCTGGGTCCATTCACAGCAAGCAGCACGGAGTGGCAACCTTCGTGAGGACTGAACTAACCTGGTCAGCCACTAGCCAATCCCCACCAGGCTCCAACATCGAGTGGCTGGTTACTAAAATCCAGGAAACTTCAGTCATCAACGTATATAAGACCCCACCATCAGAGCTGTCTGCTACGTCACTCCTGCCCATAACTGCCCCCGCCATCTACGCAGGTGACTTCAACTGTCAACACACAGATTGGGGTTACAACTACACAACATCAAACGGAGTGGCGCTGAGTGAATGGGCCTCCAACACCAATGCCCTGCTACTGTACGACCCCAAGGAGCCGCCAAGCTTCTTCTCTGCACGCTGGAACACCTCTACCAACCCGGACCTGGCCTTCGCTGTGTGCCGGAGCAATGACCCGAAACCGGAGAGACGCGTCCTAGACAGGTTTCCCCGCTCACACCACCGACCATCCATCATTAAAGTCCCATCACTGGTGCAACCGGTAGCAGGGAAACCTGTCAAAAGATGGAACTTTCGAAAGGCCAACTGGGAGTCATTTGCTCAGGAGACAGAAAGAAGGATTGCTAGTCTGCCAGAACCTGATGCAGCCAATGTGGACACCGCCTATGAAGCCTACTGTAAGGTCCTCCTAGGAGCGGCAAAAAAGACCATCCCACGCGGCTACAACAGGAACTACATCCCTGGCTGGGACGAGGAGTGCAGCCGCCTCCTGAGCGCCCACCAGAGGGCTATCTCCAGGGAAGATGTGGATGCGACTGCAGAAGCACTGCTTCAGAGACTGGACACCACACGCAGAGACAGATGGACTGAAGTTGTTGAGTCAATTGACTTTACCCACTCTAGTCGGAAGGCGTGGCAAACCATCAACCGGCTAACAGGCAGATGCACAAAGCCCCCAAGCTGCCCAGTCACAGCAGATGCCATCGCGTCCGAGCTCCTGAAAAACGGTCGCTTCCCAGACGCAGACAAAGATGTTGCCCGTCTGATAACGCAGGAGGTGACTTCCCTCTCCAGGGTGGCCAGTGCGGATTCCAACCTCTCAGGAGAATTCACAGCAGACGAACTCAGTAAGGCCATGAGCAAGCTCAAGCCAGGCAAAGCTCCAGGACGTGACAACATCCACCCAGAGTTTGTTATGCACCAGAGCACAGTAACATCCAGCTGGCTCTGTGCATTCTTCTCATCCTGCTACCAGAGATGCAAGCTGCCCAAGATCTGGCGCCGTGCTTCTGTAATCGCCCTGCCAAAGCCAAACAAACCTGCGGAAGACCCCAAGGCATACCGACCCATATCGCTGCTCTGTGTTCCATTTAAAATCCTGGAAAGAATGATCCACTGCCGCATTGAGCCAGTGATTGACCCACAGCTTCCACAGGAACAGGCCGGTTTCCGTCGCGGTAGATCCACAGTGGACCAGGTTACACTTCTGTCTCAAGACATCGAGGACAGCTTCCAGGATAATGAGAAAGCTGGGGTAGTGTACCTGGACTTGACCGCCGCGTACAATACCGTCTGGCACCGCGGACTTCACTTGAAGCTGCTGAGGACAATAACCGATCGACATATGGTGAAATTCATCATGGAGACATTGTCTAACCGCAGTTTTGTCCTACAGACCAGCGATGGCCAGCGCAGTAGGCTAAGAAGACTACGGAACGGTGTTCCACAGGGCTCGGTCCTTTCTCCGATGCTGTTTAATATTTACATCTATGATCTACCAGACACAGCATCCAGAAAGTACGGCTACGCAGACGATCTCGCAATCATGCTGAGAAGACCCACATGGAAGGCAATGGAAGACGGTCTCAACCAAGACATGATCGTCCTAGTAGCCGTCCTACGAAAGTGGCGCCTGCAACTATCTCTACAGCATACCATCTCTGCAACAGAGACGCCAAGAGGGAACTGGAGGTATACACAGACCACAAGCGCCTGGAGTCCCAGCAAGCGCCTAAATACCTTGGTGTGCGTCTGGACCGGACACTGACCTTCAAACAACATCTCGAAGATGTCCGGGCAAAGACAATATCAAGGGTTGCACTGATCCGTCGCCTCGCTGGCACAACCTGGGGAGCCACTGCCAAGACACTACGGGTATCCACCCAAGCCCTGGTCTTTTCAGCAGCGGAGTACTGTGCCCCAGTATGGAGCAGAAGTTCACACACAAAAATGGTGGATGTGGCTATCAACAACGCCCTCCGGATCATCACTGGATGCCTGAAGCCTACCCCAATCGTCCTGCTGCCAGTCCTAGCAGGAATCGCACCGGCTGGCCTACGACGAGAGGCTGCCACTCTCGTCCTGGCAAGGAAAGCACGGAAGCATAACTGGCACATCCTCCATGACACCACAGAGACAGCAGCTCCTCTGAGCAGACTCAAGTCCCACCACCCTTACAACAAGGCGGCACAAGAGTTGCTCCGGTCCACCACTGAGGACCTGTCCAAAGATGGATGGCTGGCGGCAGCTTGGAAACAGGAGTGGGAGAGGGCTGGGCCAACCCAAATCCACCACTACATCTTGGATCCAGGAGATGGAGACACAGGAGACCTTCTTCCACGCCGGCAATGGACTCTGCTGAACCGTCTGCGTACTGGGGTCGGTCGGTTCAAATCTTCAATGAAGAAGTGGGGCCTGCGGGGACAGCGCTGCATGCGAGTGTGGTGCCCCTGAACAGACTGTCGAACATATTATGACCACCTGCCCCCTACACAGACCACCCTCGGAAGCCGGCCTCTTTGACGTGGGACCAGAGACAAGGGCATGGCTACAAGACACTGAGTTGGACCTCTGATGTTACACGAAAGAGACCCCCACCTTCAACCAATCAGGCTCTAAAAGTAAAATTTCCCAATACACCCCCCAGTCATATTCTCCCCAGATTTGGTGAAAATTGGTCCATGCTTGATTGATTTGTTTTGCGTATAAACACACAGTTTAAAAGCAATACTCTGCTGCATGCAGGGTAATGAGGGCATGAATGAGAACAGTTTATAATCGAAAAACAGTTCTCCCGGTTCAAAAAAGGATCAACACACAGCAGTAATATATTGGTATCTCATTACAACAACTATTTAAGATTCTGTTCTCTTTCTGTGTTCATTGCGTCAGAATTTGTTTCATCCTGAGGAATTTGCCCATTATGAGCAAACAAGCACTGATGGTTTGGGACAGTGTACTGCTCCGAAAAGCTCTCAACAAAACCGACTATTGCAAGGTTTCAAGTCAACTGGCTGGCCCAAACCTGATAAAACAGCTGTGCAGCAGCACCATCATTGCCATTTGACATCAGACAACACACCAGAGAGAAGCAGTTCGTGCCACTGCATAAGAGAGGTAATATGATGTGTATATTACCTCAATATGATGTGAGGTAATATCATTAAATATGGTCCTATTATAGTGACATACAATATTAAATGGTCATTGATCTGAAAAATGTTCCCCACCCCGAATTTAACTGACCCAAAAATCAGCTTTTCCCAACTGAGGAACAGCTTTTGTGCTGAAATAACTTGTCTTTAGACTGAAATTTGTCATAGCCTGTGATGGAAATACACACACACACACACACACACACACACACACACACACACACACACACACACACACACACACACACACACACTCCTTCTCTCACTCAATCACTCAGTGCCCCTAAAGTCTGAGTGAAGACTTTGCCCTTTGTGTGCATGCATATGTTCCACATGTGCACTAGGAAACACGACCACGGACTAAAAGAAGAGGGCATCTGTGTTTGTTTTGTTTGGCCGAACAAAATGAAAATGTCCCAAAATATAATGTTTATAAAGTATATACCATTTATATACCTCATATACACAGGACATATACTTCACAATGCAATTCCAGTGTCTCGTTTCAGTTGGAGTTGCCCTTGTACCCTCTCGGACTCTATATCTATAAATATATGTTGTCTTTAAGCCAACAATGGGATCACAAGCCAAACCACCAGAGTGGATTAAAGAGAGATTTTTCTCAGACACACAGTGAGGACATTCATTTAGCACTGGGAAATATATTCAGTGTGGCAAATGGTTAAAACACTGTACAGGCATCACAACCAAGAACTGAACCTGAGTCTGGGTGTTAGCTGCCGAGAGATTCTGTCTTGATGCCGCTGTAACATGATTTTCCTTACAACTGTTTTAATCGTGTCCATTCTTCGTTCAACCTTTTATGCCAAAGTAAGAATAAATATTGTCTATATCCATGTACAAATATAGGAGTTCATACATGTTTCCCTATTTTAGTGTAAATATTAAACTGAGAGAAGCCAGCCTTGCTTTCCCCCCTCTGACTGTTCTGGCAGCTGTCACCTGTCCTTAAAGAAAAGAGCGAATTAATCCTTCACTGGGGTGACTGTTTCAAACACGCAGATTGAGTAAGCCAGATGTCCGATGTGTTTTCATATTAGTCACAGCTCGCTGGCAAAGGGGATAAAGTTGGCTACATCAACAGGACATGCTGGCAAACAGCCAGGGGTGTCCAGGCGTACACAGGCGACAGCGAAGCGACATCAACTGAATGACAACGCTAGGTGGTTAAGATAATGGGATGTAATTCACTGACATTGCGCTTTCCTACTGAGCCATTCAAAATGCTATCTACATAAAACGGAGCTCGTAGAGGGGAATATTAAGAGGAGAAGAATTGAGGCTGTTTGACAGTGTCAGATTCATATTGATATTCTGCTGCTTGTATCAGCCCTAACTGACTTTCCTTCCGTTGTTTCCATATTAAACACTGGCGTCAGTTGTATGAAGAATAAAAAGAAGCATCGAGGTCGTTTCAAGCTGAAAACCTCAGGCAGTGGATTCCTGCCAACTCAAGAACACACATTTGTTTCTCAACTTCTTCTTCTCCTTCTTGAGGGAATAACCTGATGCAGACCTGAAGGGTTACATCTTAAACTGTCTTGGTTTTTCTCTGAGCGTTTGCAGCTCTTATGTTATTGTTTGACGTGATCATGTGCCTGGAGCACGTTGGAAGTGTACTTCTGAAAGGAATGATGATACTATTGCAAGAAATTATAGAACATTTTTTAATTGACAGGCCTATTTCTTTTACTGTAAAATGTGTCATTGCTAACACAAATACTATGATTCAAGGGTATGGTTCTACTTATAGGCTTGCATGTATTGAAAAGCTGCGATGTTCTAATTTGGGATTAAGTGAATAGCCTCTGGTTCCCCAGAGAAACCATAGTTGAAACTTTGTATCAAGCCATACACCAGGCTAAATCATTAGAATGCTCCATGTTTCAATGGATTTCCTATATTTTAAGCAGCAGCAGCAGAATAAAGCCCTACAGTAGTTAGTAACTTCCCAAGATGGTTATCAAGTTACAGTTGATGTTAGAGTTGGTGAATTGTTTCTTAATCTTATATTTCGAAATCATCTTCGTATACTGATAGCCATCAATAAATAAAGTAATCTGGAAAAAAAACAGCCCAGGTGCCTGTGGCCCTTGCAGGACTATCCCACTACTTTCTCCAAAAAGAAATTGGGAGACTTGTGTTAACGTGTCGGTGTCAGAGGAAGATTTCAGCTCCAACAAAGTCCCACAATGCAACTCAATGCCCCTGTTTGCATTGAGTTTCATTGAGTTAGTCCATCCTTGAGTGTTAAATGACTTCTTCTTTCAAACTAGAAAACCCCAGCAGGCAATCTGTCAGACATGTATAGTTTATAAAGTCCAGTCAGAGAAAACCTTGATTTCATTGTCAAGTTTCACAGTTTCTTTTAGTGCTACAGAAATAATTTAACAGCTATTTTCACAGTAGGAGAACACATCATGAGTCATCTGATCTTTACATGAAAAATTTGTGGTAACATTTCTCTTTAAAATATTATGTGTATCTGAAAACATTTAATTTAATGATGAGTTTTTACTGTGTGGAGTTTGCATTTTCTCTCTCGCGCAACTGAGTTTTCTCCAAATGCTCGGGCTTCCTCCCACAGCACATGCAGATTTGGGTGAGGTAAATTGAAGGTTGATTGTGTCTATATGTTTGCATCACGATGCAACCGGTATCCAGCTTCTCTCCTAGTGTCGGCCAGCGCTACAGCCCCCCGGATGACCCTCTATGGATCAGTATGTATAGTGGATGCATGGATTATGAACAGGGAGTGACAAGAGACTACTTCTCTTCTGGAAAAGAAAAAAATAATTAAAGCAACAAAAGAGATATCTTTTGATGACTTGAACAATTGTTCATCGTCTGCTTTTGTATAGCATGCTATTGTTTGACTACATGATTTTGTTCATTATGAATAGTGGCTGGTATATTGTGTGACCTGACCAGAGATGACAATGTGTTGGTTACTTGCCCAACCCTGAAGAAGAAGGGCCTTGCTGTGACGGTCCCACATGCATTTAACTCACTCACTCTCTGAGCTCTGTGTGCTTGCTAACTCTGTTGGTGGAGGTTCCTGTATCGGCTGCACTTTCTGTCTTACTTCCATTTTACAAATAAAGAAAACTTAAAATAAGTTTGCAAGGACAACAGTTTAAAAAGTTGGAGTGTGCTTTTACATCAATGTCCCCTTGATCACACTCTAACTGAACCCATTTTAATTCACTCGCTACAATACGAATTGAATGAGTGGAGTTAGGAAGGCCACATATTTAAGAGATTTTAATGAAAACAATGTTAAATAATATCATGCTGAGGGCCCTCGTGTTCAAAGGAACCAGGTTATGTAGGTGGCCAGTCAGGTACATACAAATGGAGTGTATGAAGTCTGCTCTGACAAGGTGAGTTCTTTGTGAGCGTCTTAGTCTCGGAGGAAAAACAAGCTGCATAACATGAAACAAAACCCGTGGCACCACAGTCCGTCTGAAAAAAACCCAACGTAATTTACAAAAGCACACAGGGGCAAAGGTGCACCGTTCTGCTGGAGGAGAATTTTGGCTTCAAGCAGAAGTAAGAGTGAGGTGAGGATGAAGGTCGGCTCTCTGGTTAACAAGGTCACCGGGAGGGAGATTCGCCAGCACAGCCAATCCACATGCACTCCACTTTTAATAACATACATCCAAAGGTCAAATCACTGGTTTAGAATATTGTCAGAGCTTCTTTATGAATTGTTCTCAATTGGACAGGGACACTTGAGGAGATATCGAACAGAGAACTTTTTATTTCAACAGAGAAGGTGTTTTTTCATTATTAAACTACTGTGTACGCCGGGTTATATTTAAAACCGCCAGATACATTTCATAACCCATTGATCAGAGTAAATTGGTCGTAAAACAAAAGGTGAAAAAGAGCCACACAAGGTGCCGCTCGGATGCAAGCAGTATAAATGTTTTAAAGTTTTTTTTAAAGCCACAAATCCCTGTCTCCTTTTGACCCCGAGGTCAAAGGGCACTCTGAGTCGCACTGTAATTCATTCAAAAGCCTCACTGTTTCGGTCACAGTAAAGAAAATGACAAAATCGTGTTCAAAGGAACCAGGTTATGTAGGTGGCCAGTCAGGTACATACAAATGGAGTGTATGAAGTCTGCTCTGACAAGGTGAGTTCTTTGTGAGCGTCTTAGTCTCGGAGGAAAAACAAGCTGCATAACATGAAACAAAACCCGTGGCACCACAGTCCGTCTGAAAAAAACCCAACGTAATTTACAAAAGCACACAGGGGCAAAGGTGCACCGTTCTGCTGGAGGAGAATTTTGGCTTGAAGCAGAAGTAAGAGTGAGGTGAGGATGAAGGTCGGCTCTCTGGTTAACAAGGTCACCGGGAGGGAGATTCGCCAGCACAGCCAATCCACATGCACTCCACTTTTAATAACATACATCCAAAGGTCAAATCACTGGTTTAGAATATTGTCAGAGCTTCTTTATGAATTGTTCTCAATTGGACAGGGACACTTGAGGAGATATCGAACAGAGAACTTTTTATTTCAACAGAGAAGGTGTTTTTTCATTATTAAACTACTGTGTACGCCGGGTTATATTTAAAACCGCCAGATACATTTCATAACCCATTGATCAGAGTAAATTGGTCGTAAAACAAAAGGTGAAAAAGAGCCACACAAGGTGCCGCTCGGATGCAAGCAGTATAAATGTTTTAAAGTTTTTTTTAAAGCCACAAATCCCTGTCTCCTTTTGACCCCGAGGTCAAAGGGCACTCTGAGTCGCACTGTAATTCATTCAAAAGCCTCACTGTTTCGGTCACAGTAAAGAAAATGACAAAGTTAATGATACAAATGGCTGCGAAAGACATGTAGTCTTCTGAAAGGAAGTGACACAATAAGTAGACAGGGGACTTCATAAAGCTTCTGTCCTTGCAGCAGAGGCTGATGCCGAAAAGCGCACCCATCTGTGACAATCTCAGTGTCGGGACCACACACACACACACACACACACACGCACAGAGACAAGCACGAACACACATAATGATTTATTACCCAGGTATTGCCTTATCTCCATATCCATGACACTGGTCCAGCGTGCCGTAAATAACCTTGTGTCCCCTCACTTAGTGGGACAGCCATGTCTGCCTTGGCCTCATTGGCACGTACCCGCGCACAAACACACAGCGTCCCCCGAGACCAGGCCAGCCATCGCCATCATAAATCCACGGGGCAAACAGTCTGGCAGCGAGGAATGGGCATCTAATTATCCAGAGGAGCAGAACCGGGCATGGAGGTGACCCAGACGCACAGATTGGGATACCCAGAGATGCACACGGAGAGATACTTCGCTGATGGCAAAGTGTTGTGGGTCGTCTGCAGGAGGGGTGGGCTCCCCTCCCTGCGGGTTAATGACTCAACTGGCTTTACCCACTTGTTGCTAATGAGAGTCACAGAGGGTCAGAACTTACAAACACTGAGGGGAAGTGAGGTAAGCAACCTGGACAGGTTTTTACTCCATCACAGGATCTCAATGAATTAAAAAAGCATTTTTTAATAATCTCTGCAGTAACTACTCATGGCCTTTACACAGCAGGGGCATGATGAATAAATAACAATGCAAATGTAAAGTAGTCACTAGGAATTGTTGGATTACTTGACCCAAATTGCAGCGGTTTGACAAGAGAGGTGCAGAGAGAATATTTAACAGAAGAAAACAGGCTCCATCGACAAGATGAAACTTAAGAAATCCAAAACTCAAGAAGCAAAAAATGTGAAACTCAGGAGTAAAGACAGGAAACAACAGGGAACAGACAGGAAACAAACAGGAAGCAAAATGACTAGAAGACAAAGGAGACTGAGGTGCACGGAGATCTGATTGGACACAGGTGATCATCAGGGCGGAGCAATCACTGAAACAAGACAGTGATTTACTGTAAAAACAAGTAAAACATAGATAGATAGATAGATAGATAGATAGATAGATAGATAGATAGATAGACAGACAGACAGACAGACAGACAGACAGACAGACAGACAGACAGACAGACAGACAGACAGACAGACAGACAGACAGACAGACAGACAGACAGACAGACAGACAGACAGACAGACAGACAGACAGACAGACAGACAGACAGACAGACAGACAGACAGACAGACAGACAGACAGACAGACAGACAGACAGACAGACAGAGATAGATAGATAGATAGATAGATAGATAGATAGATAGATAGATAGATAGATAGATAGATAGATAGATAGATAGATAGATAGATAGATAGATAGATAGATAGATAGATAGATAGATAGATAGATAGATAGATAGATAGATAGATAGATAGATAGATAGATAGATAGATAGATAGATAGATAGATAGATAGATAGATAGATAGATAGATAGATAGATAGATAGATAGATAGATAGATAGATAGATAGATAGATATTGGTGCAGATTCAAATAAAAATAGGAATCTAGTGAATTTAAATGCCTTTAGTAAGTCTCCTATACATTTTCACTTGTATTTTATTCTTGATTATAATAACTTAATATGTATAATATAATATTCATATTGATTATTATAATGTAACATGTATAATATTCATATAATACTTTTTATATCATACACTTTTAGACCGACAAGATGAGAATTTGGCAACACAAGATCACAAGGCTGCACCGCGAGTCACACTCATATTCACCTCGATGTGCACACAAGACCCGTGTTTACAATAAAGACACGTTCAATAAACTGAAAGAGCAAATGCAGAGAGGTCTGTGTCTTAGTCTCTGACAATCTTCAGATATTTTGAGGCAAGATCCATAAATGTAGATACACGAGTCAAAGCCCTTCCTTTCAGAGGAAAAGGATCAAGCTCCGGTGGGTTAGCTCGGGGGGGGGGGGGGGGGGGGGCTGCTGATAGAGTCATACTGCTGCTGCTCTTGGTGTGTTTTGGGGGTGGCACTGACAGACAGGCGATGGCGACCTGCTGTGCAGCAAGGTGACATGCAATGGTATCGGTTGAGTTTGTGTGTGAACGTTCATGTGTGTGCATGTGCGTGTGTGTGTGTGTGTGTGTGTGTGTGTGTGTGTGTGTGTGTGTGTGTGTGTGTGTGTGTGTATGTGTGCAGCGGATTTGACGAGCAGCCTGTGAGTGGGCTGTGTGAAGTCTCAGCAGGACGCAGCACAGAGAGGGCGAGATGGAGGGGGGAGGGGGGGGGCAAACACGACAGCCAGGAAAAGACGGAGGTAGAATCAGTTGAATGACATGGAAGACATCTTGTATGATACATTTGTCACATGACACGAGTTGATATTCTGGTAATTGGGGGAGCGTGTACTTATGTTAACACCCTTTGCCGAGCATGTGGAGTGTGACACAGAGGCTTCGGATAACCACGATAAGAGCAAACTATGACCAGCAGAGCACGGACTGCTGCCCCCAGTTCTGCATTCACACTACTTCTATCACAGTCTGTGACATGAATCTCTTAAACAGAAAAGCGCTCTAGAAAATTTGATTATGAATATTTTGTGTTATTTCTTGTAAAAGTTGGTTTTAATAGCTGTAGCTGTAAAGACTAGTATCCAGCACCACTGCTCCCTGCCCTCGCGATTAATGACCCTGAGAAACATTAGTGTTATGTCTAAAAATACATTGTCATAAAACAATACATTTCCAATTCTCGGCAGACATTAACAGTTTTAAAATAAACTTTGCCACTAAGGTTATAGATGAAAAGTAGCCTCACCTTAATATATTTGTTTTGTCTATATTCTTGTCTGTTTTACTTCTGATGAATAATTCTTTGTGTCATTGTAAAACCAAGACTCCAATTATTCTATGTCCCGGAATAATAAATTCATGATAACATAACAAAATACTTCCATTAACCTCAGGTATAAAACTTATTCCATGCAATCCAATGTTTTGTTTTTCCCCTTTGTTTCTTCCTGCTAGGCTGTTCCTGTGTACACTGCTTTGTTCCCTAATATATTCCACTATGGACCCAGATGCTTTACAGATCTTCATCAAAGCCTGTGAGATACAAATGAACCCGGAGCGACATCTTTGAACTCATGTAGCCGCTGCGTTTCTTCCCCTCCTCCCCAGCCCCCTTGACATTTATCAGCATTGGAACCCAGTGCAATCAGGTCGGAGTTCTGCATGTCACACAGTGGCCTGCTGCATTCTGATGACCCAATCAGCAGCACCAGCAGGAAACCAGCAGCAACTGCCACACTCAAAATGGGATTACAGCCCAGTTGCACCAGCAGTAAACTTACAATCAGGGTGTGTGTAGCACGAGGCAAATGCAATACCTTTCCTATTTGTGTAGTTCCACTGAAACCAATTTGTCCTGGGCTGTTTTTGTGCTCAAGTGCAGAACAGTGCTGGGAAAAGCCTGAAAAAATAATTGTGTTTCAGATACAGATACTGAACAAACTCAGCAATATTTTATATTGAATTTAGCTCGGAAAAGGCACAGGTGGTTCAGTATTGGCGGTTCTACTCTCGCAGCACCAGCAGCCGCCCGATGAATCTGTACTGTATTCTGCGGATGGGTCGGCCAACTGTCAACCTCCCACCTCCAGCGCCAATCAGAGAGGAGAACCCGACACATTATTCAGGACAATTAGCCAATGGGCTGGGTGGCTCCTGTCGTTACTCACGGCTCATTTGGTCCCAGTCTGATGACAGTGCCATGTCCACTCAGGCTGTGTGTCATTCACAGAAGAGAGAGAGGGGGACGACCAGCTCCAGATCAGCTCAGTCAGGAACGCAGCGCCATTATTCACCAGGAGTGTGTTGACGTGTACATGCATTTATCTGTAAAACATATAGAAACATAGGAGTGATGCAGGAGGTAAACAGAAAAGGAGAGAGACCCAGTGACCATTCAGCTCGAGATAACAAGAACGACAAGATAATGACAAAATAACAGCCAGCGTCATCGTGTGCCTGAGGAGGAAAATCATCTTCATCAAACATGAACGTCCAGCGTTGAGCCGAGTGATGCTTCACGCAGCAGTCATGCATTATGTGTGTGTACGGACACCAGAGCAGACACATGCAGAGAGATCAAACTGTGTATGCATGACTAATCCAGTTAACACTCTCCCCAGTCGGTCTGGCATGGGTGTATCATCCAGTAACCCACGAAGTTGGATGCTCTGCGTGTGTGTGTGCGTGCATGATCTCGGCCATTTACAATGGAGATAGTGTCCAGTCTGGCCTGTTTTCGTCCATTGTGGTTTACGTGCCCAGTTTTTCCACAGCCATTTTTGAGAGTGTGACGTGGGCAAATAACAAAAGTGTGATTTTGGTCCCGAATGTGCTGCTGACTGTGTCTGAAATTAGTACTCGGCCACAGATGCTGCTGAATTGGTTGAAACAAGTTCTGAAACTTTGAAACTGAATCAATTAACTCACTACAATGTATTTATTTATAGCTGGAGTATTTCTTCAACTCTATTTGAGGTTTAACTGCTTATATAACCAATTTAAAATGTATATTCTGTTATTACAAGTACTGTCATAGTTTTGCCCTGAATTTTAAAAGGTAAGCCTGCAGTAGACAGTCATCGAACAATCGTCTGGTTCATTAGTTGGTCGACATGTGATCAAATTCTCGTTTGTAAGATATTTGCCAGTATTAAATTCATAGTAGCAAAGCTTTACATCAATAACCTTCCTGAAATAAGCCAATTTCTCCAGTAACGGAAAGGACAAGCTACTCACAGAACAACAGGGACCTTAACACCAACCGTGGCACATAATCTCTAAACAGTAAACTACCTTTAGAATTGTTATATTATGTTATACACATATCACAATATGTTGCAATTTCTATCTTACTTATATTAAACGCATAAATGTGTTGATTATAATTTGTTTCAATTGAAAGGGCTACCACACAGAGTGCACTTAGTGAGTTGTTTTAGAACCACTGCAACCAATCGATTAGTAGGATTTCAGTTGATCAATAATTATTTGGTTGGATTACAGCCCTTGAACAGGTCTTAAAATGTGAAAAAATATATCTTTAATTTGTAAGAACAATAATAACTTAAATGTCACTGATCAAAACATTATCTATCTATCTATCTATCTATCTATCTATCTATCTATCTATCTATCTATCTATCTATCTATCTATCTATCTATCTATCTATCTATCTATCTATCTATCTATCTACAGTGTTGGGGAGTAACGGAATACATGTAACGGCGTTACGTATTTAGAATACAAATTATGAGTAACTGTATTCCGTTACAGTTACAAATTAAATAGATGGTATTCAGAATACAGTTACATTGTTGAAATCAGTGGATTACATGACGGTACTTCTCTGTTTCACGAGTTTAATCACTGTCTCGTAAATCCACCGGCGGCAAAGCCCCCAGGAAGCAGCTGGAGACCAGGGCTGCCGTAAGAGCGCCCGGACCCCGGCGGCGTGAAGAAGCCTCACCGCTACCCGCTCGGGACCGTTACAGGCCCCGGGACCTTGGCTCTGAGAGAGTTCCGTCGCTACCAGAAATCTACGGAGCTACTGATCCGCAAGCTGCCCTTCCAGCGCCTGGTGAGAGAAGACCGACCTGCGCTCCCAGAGCTCCGCTGTCATGGCTCTGCAGGAGACCAGCGAGGCACGCAGGGTTCACACCGGACGCTGAAGCGACGCTCTAATAATATCACCCGTTGACCCAGTAGTATAAAAGCATATGGTCACTTGTTGCTCCAACATTAACTGCAACAGCGTCCCAATTTAATTTCATCCATCTTCAAGAACTTCTCCGCTGTTTGCTCCGTTCAATGTCGGGTGTCTCGGGTAAATTACGTATTCACACACCCCCCCCCCCCCCTCTCTTTATTTAAAACTCCAGGACAACAGAAGGGGAATACAAACTATGGGATGCATGCTTTATCATTTATATCATATAAAATATGTCATCAATATCGTTTAAAATCCCTTTTCAGTGTGTTTCCTGGAGCGATATGCTCGCGTCAAGCGCAAAAAATAGACCCGACGCCGAAACGATCGCTGCACGGCGCGAGGCAGCCTTGGCGCAGGGGGGGGTTCAGCCTCCGGTGAGACCCGCACAGAGGTGGGAGTGGATGGGAGCCGGACATCCAGCGGGCCCGCAGCATCGGTGGAGAGAGAGTTTAAACTGCTGCTGCTCCACTGACTATAACAACGCCGCAATCATACACTTAAAAAATGCAATACAAACCGGAAGTATTCCAAGTATTCAGAATACGTTACTCAGATTAGTTAATGTAATGGAATACGTTACAGATTACATTTTTGTGCATGTATTCTGTATTCTGTAACGGAATACGTTTTGAAAGTATCCTTCCCAACACTGTCTATCTATCTATCTATCTATCTATCTATCTATCTATCTATCTATCTATCTATCTATCTATCTATCTATCTATCTATCTATCTATCTATCTATCTATCTATCTATCTATCTATCTATCTATCTATCTATCTATCTATCTATCTATCTATCTATCTATCTATCTATCTATCTATCTATCGAAGGCAAATGAAACACTAGTATGTTGTTCTTATAATGACCTTGACACGTCACATTTTAATAGTCGATAACTTCAGGATTTATGTTCAGTAAACATTGTATCACCTGCTGATTAACTGAGTTCATGTTGCTTCATGGCAATATTCACAGAATATTCTCCCCACGTATGGTCTGATCTGACAAAGGGCAAAATGTTGTTGATTGTGAGAATCTGAGCTATTCGAGATTTATAGGGTATTGTCCATATCACTCAGTATTGTTGATGAAATACATTTATAACTCTTCAACAATTCAAATGCTTTCTCTGTATCTATTGGCATTAATGTCGAGTTTGATATACGGGTTGGGTCATTTGTTTATTACAGTGACAGTATGTTTCTGCTACCTCTGCAATCTAAACATTTAAAAAGCGTCTAATCATTTTATTATCCTAATTAATTAGGCCAATATATTGCTGTTGCCATCAAACGCCAGCTCAGATGCCACATTATTAACTGCATGGCACAAGTCTGTTTGATTCTTTATGGCACTTTTATTAACATTTAGATGGAGAAAACTAATTTATAGTGCAAGTGCGTAGTGTGATTGTATTGATAACCCATGAATTCAAATCAAACTTTGGATCGAAGACATCAATCATCTCAGGGAAAAGGCCGAGAAGGCACACACCTTTCAAGACTTCAAGGCACGTAACAGGTGTTGAGGTACAAAGTTCACAACATGATGAAACACTTTGGCGTTCTCAATGTGAGTTTGGGTGCAGGTTCCTCTAAAACATCGAAAGTTGTGGCTGACAGCTTTGATGGGAGGGTCCAGAGAGCTGGATATAATCTGTAGGATTTATAAGCAGGTGAATATATTAAATGACTCCGGTTTCCATTAGGCATGTTGCACCAAATTGTTTATCGACCCATATCTCAGCGCTGACACTTCCTGATTAATGATGTTATTAAGGGGGAGGAGCAGCGCGGGGAAAAGATGACAGGCTGTTGTTCAGCTGCCCAAAAACATTGACCATTAACGTGTGTGTGTGTGTGTGTGTGTGTGCGCATTAGGGCGTGCAGTATTGAAAAAGTACAATCTTTTGTGTGTTCATATTAGAATATGAACATGATGACACATTTGTGTTCATAGGTGCATTCATGCCTGCAGCTTGTCCATTGATGTTCTAATGCAAAGCTTTGGATGAGCTGTGTGTCAGTTGGGGAATGAACATGCACACATGCATGGACGATGTGTATTGACAAACTCATTTAAAACAGTAGTTTGAAGTTCTATGGTGTTATCCACCGCTGCAGGGTAATCTTATAAAAACTAGAATCACATCCAGTTAAGCACATACCTCAACAGTCCCCTTATGAAACCACATTTGAATTCACTTCAACATAATTTTTACACACTTCTAGCCTTCAGTCAAATCAAAACACAGTTTTTGGGTAATTGTACTAGCCCCAAAAAACAAATACAAACAAAAATGTAACCTCCTTGGCAGAGTTAATAATAACAACAATAAATAGAAAAAAAACATTTAAAAATCAGCTTGTAAAACAAACTGAGCAGACAATTCACACACATAGTTCACAAAACAGGGAATAAAATGAATATGAAAATATAAATTGTCAGTGCACAATAACGATAAAACAGCAAAACACTCTCCAGTTTTAAGTAGAGTTTTAAAAGGCACTAAAGGAGTTGCCACTCTGATCTTGACTGTTCCACAGGTCTGGAGGCACTGACACTAAAAGCCTGAACACCCTCGGTTACTCTCGAGATCTCGGAGTTCTCAGCTGAACAACCCCCTCAATTACTGCAGCAAATACATATTTTGTAAAATCATCCCCATTCTGCATTGAATCTTGTGCCAAAGTGAGGTGCTTTAATTCAGGATGACAATGGCCCTTTTAGCAGGGTTAAGTATTCTGTTTGGAACGGCATGCCAATCATGTTAACCATATGCCTGGGTTTTCAAAATGACAATATATGATCCAAATTTCTGCTTTTATGTTCTATGCTGCATTGCTGCAGAAGAGGCATTTTCCCCTGCTGCTGTAATGACAGGGAACGGTGAGATGATGTGCTCAGAATTATATGTTGGGAGGAGTTCAGTAAACCCTAACCCTCACTGGCGATGCACTCTGTGTCTTTGCAGAGCCACCAGCATCATGGACGAAAACTTTCCTCCTGGTGCTCTAAGGTTTAGCGATGCCCGTCACTCCTCCCGCCTCTTAAAGTTTTCTGCCAGCCGTCAGTCCCAGTGGATGAAGCACCAGCCACTGGATGGGGGTACTGGGGGTCTAGTTGACCTTTGAGCTGTGGCAGGCTGCACGTCATCGCACACTTGTGTCATTCACATCTGCTGCAGGACCCACGGGCTGCTGGTTTGAGCGTAAACCTGCCCTGGCTCACATGGCGTGTGTGTAAGTGAGACGGAGTGAGAGGGAGCGAGGGAAGCGGCCGTGCCTCACTACACCTGCGACAGATCAGTCGGAGGGAGGAGAAAAATGAACTAATCAGCCTCTCCAGTGGTGGAATCTCACCCAATTTATTTCCAAGCTAACAGGCGTTGGTTAATGAGCTGAAGCAAAGCATCCTCTCTCTTCCTTCTCTCTCCACTCCTCCTGTTCTCGGATGTTTCCACTGGTGATTCTGCACACCAAACCAATTACTCCTGAGCACGTCTGTCCGTGTGCACACACGTTCACGTCCATGGGTCTGATCACACACGCTCCCCATCTCGCTCCAAGAAACAGAAACCTACATGCATATGAATAGATTGTGAATTCAGAATATCTATTCCATAGTCTTGCACGCACACACACACACACGCACACACACACATACACACACACACCAAGTAGTCAAACCAAATATATGCATGCACACACTGAGCTCTTTGTTTAGTCTGATAGTTACTAAAACTTTGTGAAGGGCAGAAAGACCTGGTATTTAAGAAAACAGAGCGACCCAGACAGTGTCATCACCACACGATTTTACCAGACAGATAATATCTTTGGGAGTGAAATTGAAATAACACCTTGTGAATTCAGCGCAGACAGCTCTGTGTCTCTTGGTGTAAAGCACATAATGCCTTGCAGACTTTGTATATGCAAATCCACTGTGCCACTTGGACTTCTACATCATAGCTGGTCTTCTGAATTTTGATTTGAAATAGCCACTTGGGTGAAACCATTTCTTATAACTATAGCGTAGTTCCGAAACAGTACATTCTCATACATAATCAGTGGGAATACAGTGGAGGAAAGTTCAAATCCCTCTCAGCGCTGTCGGCTTGAAAAGCTTCAGGAGTTCAGAGTTTGCAGAGGACTCCAGTTTTACTAAGTGACTGATGTCATTATCCCCGGGGCCCGCACACTTTTCTGTGAATGTTTGAATGATATATTCAGGATGAACGAGACTAGTGCAAAGACTTGTGTCAGTAAATTCGAGATGGTCTGTATTTATATGGTGATTTCTTATCTTTATGACAAAGTGCTTTACACCCATCCACACATCAGCATTCTTACAGGGCATCTATGTGCAGCACTTTTACACATCACACACACACACTGCCAACACAGCCGTCAGGGACAATTTGGGTTCAAAATCTCGCCCTAGGACACTTTGGCATGTGCAATGTGGGAGACTGGGATCAAACCGCCAACCTTCTGGCTAGTGGACGACCCAGAGAGCCACAGATTGTGTTTTTCTATTATTGCAACTTAGATTCATATTTTTGTATAGATGTATCACTGATTTGAGAGCCCTGTCTTTGTGCCTACATCCATCAGACTCATTACTGGCCCATCTCGTATTGTAATATGATTTATTGTATATTTTTTACTATTTCAGATATAAGCTGTGTTTACTGCTGTTCATTGCTTTTTGGATGTCACAGGGTTTATGTTGTCTCTTGTATAGTTGCATTATACATGAAAGATAAGCACCCATGGTTCCACACAAATTCAGCTCCTATATCTGTTAAATAAAGATATAAGATATTTAATTGTATGTATACATATTTTGTATTATTATTTAACAATTTAAAAGAAAGGAAGGGTTAACTTACTTGTTCTTGCCAGATTATATGGACAGCAGCAAACACCTCTTACATTTTAAACACTTAAACACAAAACATGCACGGCAGATGAAGCATATGTTCCATTTTACATCAGGGGTGCAATTCTCAACATACAGCCAGCTAACTGCAAATTCCTGTCGTCATCATTATTAGTCATGTGTATTTGCCATTTTCTCAATCATTTGTCAAACAGAAACACAAGAGGTTATACTGAGTTTGACATAATAGCTACTCCTATAAAATCAAATAACAAAATACATAATTTATCACAGAGAAAGGAAAAGTGGCCAAAAGTGACTTGGGTTAAAATTTATTCTTCCTTAGGATTAGAGAACCATCATCGTCATTGTTAAGATAATAACCATGCTGTTAAAGTTGAACAAGGGAAATAATGTTGATAATTGAACATTTATTACTACTACAGCCACTAGAGATCGTCTGGATCAAAATGTAACTGTAGGTTGTGATCATAGACTATAAAGATGGACGACATGTTTTATCCCAGAAAGTGAAGCCGTCATAACGTCCTCAATGTTAATCGGTGGGACATGGACCAAACTGAAATGTCAAAGTACACCACATTACATTTTTCTCAAAGATAGTTTCTGTCATTCTAGGGGGGTCTTATCACACCGATGTTTTTTCAAATGTACATTTTTCTTGGTTATTTGATCCTATAAAATGGGATGAAATGCACCGGATCTTACACACTGTATAGAATGTACTGACTATCAGCAGTGGAAGAATTTTTCTTGTAATCACTGTCCCATATTTAAACCATTCTCAGTCAGTATATCCTGTTCAAACTTATTAGCTTTGAAATGCCACGCACATTGAACAGATATCACCTGAAACTTCAGTCAATATCTACAACACTTAAGGGCGCAGTCCACCTATAAGGTGCCGATACCTTTGAACATATCAGTGAAATAGCATTCTGTAAAAGTCATATAACTGAATGGTGAATGGCTCCGGTGACCTTTTGAGAAAATGCCAGTGGAACCTTCCAGCAAAATCCCACATTCCTGGAACAGCAGTTCTGACGTTATGGAGGGGGATTTACAAAATCTAATGCAGTGAGAGTGTGGACCAATCTGCTTTCCTACTGAGGGCAGTTAGCTGACTAAAACCCACACCCTCCCTCGCTCTAATTTTGACCAAGGAGATGGGTGAAAAGGCAGCAAAAGATAAAAGGGGAGAGTGAGAGCATGTGCTATAGTCGCTCATATATGAAATTAGGTTTCTCTCAAATGTATGTAGGCTACTGTAGGCTACTCCCGATATAGCACAGTGAATGTGTATAGTACTGGGTAAAAATGTAATAAAAAAAACATTATTGAGCTGGTCTGGTATACGTCAGTCCTGACTGCAGCCGTCACATAATTGAAATGATTAGTGGATGTGTGAATAATTTTAAACAGGGGCTCTGATTCAAATTATGTACAATACAATGTACGGAAACTCAATAATACAGAGGACTGGATTTTCATTTCGATATCTAACGTGATAAATGTGCTAGTTTGATTAAAAGTGACAACATTTTACTGTAGGGGGGAAAAAAGGAGTTGTCAAATTTACGTCTGTAACAGCGTTCGAAAGAAAATAATCTCATGACCAAAAGCATATGCAGCGAGATCTGCGAGTGCAAAGAAATTGATGTGTCAAGTCTGATAAATCATTTTATGATTTCAAAGCCCCTGGAGGAGTGCTTAAAATCAGGTTACATGGACAGTTTGTGCTATTTTTAAATGTGCAGGATGAGTTTCATGTACCCTTGAAATGCAGTGTGGTCAGGTGAAAATAAGCATGGAGCAGGAGCCTATGAATTCACATCACTCTTTGTCTTCTACGTCCATTTGGTGTTCTTTACCTCTGTGGCACCAAACCCTATTAACCATGTGATTAAGTGCCTTAGCACGCATCGCTCCATGTAATCTCAGCACACTCTCAGCTGACCTGAGACCTCTTGTCAAGCTCTCCTCTGCATGTTTGAGTTCATGTCCAAAGTCGACGGCACCAATCACTTTAGAGCGCCGAGCATCTACATCAGGTTCCCATGATTAGTCTTTTCCTTCAGCAGCGTGGAAACCAGGCACCTTGGGTGCACAGAGGGAGAAAGTCTGTGCCGCTCAATATTCTATCTCAGCTGAGCTTCATGAAGAAATCAATAGAGACACAATATATTTAAACACGTACCCTGTTTGACGTTGTAAAATACCGAGTGATGTCTCTCGTTCAATACCACAAAACCAAGGACTAATCAAAATTAAATTGCGCTCAAGGATCTTAGCTTTATCGTGAGGGTGTATATTTTTTCATTTTGTTTGAATCTGTCTTTTCCACTCTGTCCCTCTCCAAACTCTTTTCTCACAGGAGCAAAAAGATCGGCTTCTTCTCTTATAGGGCAAGAAACGGCAGCGATTAAAAAGCAAGTGGCTTTAACGAACTCTGTATCTCTGAGCGCTGCTTGGGTAGTAATTAAGTTCTCCAGAGTGTTTCAGCCATTTGGGCCTCAAGCAACTAAGGACACACCCAGCCTAGTGTGACCAGATTAAAAGAAGAGAAATCAGCCCCTCGCTGCTCTCAAATGGCCACCATCGCTTCTGGCAGTCCATTAGTCCACAATGTACGACTCGAATCACCTTCCAATCAGTATGAAAGTGAAATAAACTTCCCAGCGGGCTGTTTAACAACACTCATATAACTGTATTTACACCAAGCCATTCACAAAAAATATTGTCTCGAGTATTTTCAGGACATGTGTGAGTATTTGTCCTTTGGGTGTATTTTGTGGGATAATAAATTGCTTGTAAAACTGTGACAACAATAACTTACTTTTAGGTACCATCACTTTTTTGGCAACATGGAGCTGATGAACAGATGCTGTGAGTTCATATAATATTACCTCTAAAATCACTAAAAAATGTACCATTTAGCAACCATTGTCACTCTGCTACGAGAGAAAACCTATAGGCCTTACCAAAACCAACGACACAAGAGTAATGGATGCAATTTAAATGTTAACCTGCTCTTGTAAGCTGCAACCCATACATCCGGCTTCTAGCTTACTAACCACAGTTGTAATCCAAGCAAGGAACCAAGAGTTTGCATTTTATAAACTAATAGTATTAGTTGTGGGGATGCAGGTTAATTAAAATGTGTTCAAGAGTAGCACATCCACGGTTTAGAATCTCCCCCTTACAATGTATGGATGATGAATCTCAACTCATCCAGAAATAAGCCAAAATATCCTGGATACAAATACTGCCATTATGTGCATCCGGAGGTAGAGTCTACAATGCAGTTGCAATCGTGGGATGGAGCAGCGGCATCAATTGCGCTCTACTAATCGTGAGTCTGTGCCAGCTCTCAATCATGATGTTTATGCCATTTTTTATAGCATCAAATAACTTATTAAAACCAAACTTATCAGAAAAATTAACACTTGAACAAACACCAGTGTGATAAGAACCTGAAAGGACTGTGATGGAAATTCATCTTGAGATTTGAAATAATGAAATTCTCAGACTGGAGTTGTTTTTGAGTCTTTATAAAAGTAAGCTCTGCAGAGTTTATACAACAAGCACAGGTGCTCAAAATTGAACAACTGGCCGCACGTTAAAAAAAGCCAGGGGTATACAAAGAGGGGTTTCACAAGACAATATGAAAAAAAGACAAGCCAAAACTAATACAAAGAGGTGCTTCATAAAGAACGTAATGAAATCCTCCTCTGTGTCTATCTGCTGTGTCCGTCCGCTGTAGCAAACTGCCTGTTTGCCAAGGTCACAGCAGTAAGACACCTGGTCAGTTGAATTTTCTCTTAGAGGACAAAAAAACATCTTTGAATAACTTACTTGACTTTTATTTTGGCCTTCTATATCCCATCCACTAGCATGGAGGAGGTGGGGTTTATAACCTATACCATGGCATGCATCTTTATATAGGCCATCATAGGTCACATGCTTGTACTGATCATAGGGAACATATCAGATAAGCACAGACCACAGAATCAGTGGGATCGAGTCCAGTTCTTTCAATTTGTCCCATACCTCCGGACCTCCTGAAGAGACGTGACGCTGAGCTACTTGGGGGGAAGCAAGGAAAACCCTTTCATTATCCCTGGTGTCTGCGGTGTGGGAGAAATCAATAAAAGTGTCCATGCTGGATTCATCTATTTTCTGCTGTGTGAACCTTATACCCTCACATGGGGAAAGGAAGATGAGTGGGTGGTTTGAGGGGAAGAGGTGAGAGAGTTTCAGAGGTAGGGGCGCGCTGGAGGAGAAAAGGAAGAGAGAGACAGAGAGGTCAAAGAGTTATTTATACTTAAAGTTTTCTGGTGCACTCACACAGGTAAGTGTGACTAAGGCTAGAGCAATTTAGGGTGATTTTCTAGATTTAGAATAGATATAGTTACTGTACAATTATCCATTGTGATCCGTGTTGAACCACAGAGAAAAACAAGGCTCTTGTTATTATACAGTACTTTTTACAAAGTCTATGAGATTTAAATGGTGACAAAATCGTCTGTGATATTTCTGGGAAATAAATCAAAGAGGAAAAGAGTGTCGGCCATGAACTACATAGAATAAAACAGACATCTCAACTGAGGAAATCAGACTAATTTGGCACTTATTCAACCTCTGTGACAATTCAGGCACACACACACACACAAATGTACCCATGACTTCAGAGGACATTACATTGATTTCCTGGAGACTTACTTTAGATAATACTCTAAAGACTATTTGTCTAATCCTAACTCTTATCCTCACATTGAACCTAACACTCCTCGACTTTCAAACTTGTCTTTGCCTTTGCATTTAGTTTTGGGGACATAAGGAAGTCCCCATAATGTGACTGTGTAAACAGGTTTAGATCCCCACATGACTAATGCTTGGACCACACACACACACAAAATCCAGCAACCACATCACCTGTCACTGGGAGCCTCATTAGGCTGACAGGCGCTGGCCTCTCTGGGCAGGCCAAGACGTCAGAGCCCTCTCCTTCCTGTCATGACATGATAGATCTCTCTACCACTGGCTGCCAAGCTGCCACTCAGGTCCACCTTCCTGTGGGCATCCATCAGGAAACACTCGCTAAGCATCTTGTTGATCAGCTTATTTGTATATATCCACCGTCGCCTTCCACCTCCAGATCTGACTGCAGGTTGAAGGGACAGTCAAGATGGGCTCTATTAGCGAGTTCTTCCCCGGCTCTCTCTGTCAACATGTGAATGGATGTCTGTTGTTCTAATGGCTAACTTTATATCTTCTGCTGTATGTACGAGCATGGCCTGGCAGCAGACGTTTAAAACACCTAAGGTTTGTTCAGTGTTGTCTGGTGTTGTTGGATATGGTAGAATAGAGTACTCGTGTTAAGAGGGGGGGCATCATCTTGCTACGGAGCTGTAACTACCTATGTGCATGATAAATGTCAGATGGATGAAGCTATAGTGGCAGTGAAACCAACTGAAATATAACAAGAAGTTGTTTTCAAAAACAGGCAGTTTTGGGTCCAGTGGTGTAAGAGGCCACCTAGCTGTCAGTTTCTTTTAGTTGTCATTCATGTGACCGGGGTTGAAGCGGTGTGCTCAGTAATTTGCATAACACCATAATCAACGGAAGTGAATATAACCCTCCAGCCACGCGTTCCACTCATCTCTCCGGTAACTCTGCATGGGTCCGCATGGTACGTGTCAGCTTTACTGTGCGTCATTCTTATTGTGTTGCTAATGACCTGTTATGTGTTGCTGATCCAAATAAAAATCTATCTAGTGATTTGGAATGTTGTTTCAGGGCTGGTGGACCTTGGCGGAGGAATGCAATCTACGGAGTAACCTTCCAGATAATAATAATACAATGGTTTTCTGCAAGTTTGTCCATCTGTATTTTTATATGTTCAGTGTGGAATTGATTTGGAATGGAGTAATAATAATAAGAAACTTTATTTGTATAACTCTTATCTAAACAAGGTTACAAAGTGCTTCACAAAATACATGGTAAAAACAACATGTGATAGTGTCCATTAGATAGCATTAGTTCTTTTGTAGGGGTTAATTCTCTATTATAAGTTTTATGTGTTTTAATTTTAGCAGCAGTCAGGATTAATAGTCAACATGCTGTATATAAGGTAGGTGTAAATATCACACTGTAAAAGGTCTGATTGTAATAGTATATAATTCAGTAATTACTATGATTATCGATGCTAAGTGCTACACCAACTAACATACAACAGTGACAGGCAGAAATCCATTCATAAAACAAGATGATTTATTGACTCTTCAATAGAAGCCGCAGCTACTTCCTCTAGGAAGAGGTCACCATGACTCCCTATGACAAAGTCCATGTAATGTTTAACAGTCAGAAAGGGCTGAAACCAACTGACAACAGGCAGAATACAACACAGTGACAGATTTGACAGTCAATGCACATAGTGGGTTTTGTCCTAGTTTTTTTACTTATTTTACCCACAGCTCCTGTCTGCAGCATTACAGGTTTCCTTCTAACATAGCTACGATGTTGTCTATGATGTTATGTTGTCTTGTCAGCATGGGTGTTAAAATCCTGAGAGAAGGGAGAGTTTTGGTGTAGATGGGAAAACACCCAGTAGCTCATTAATGATGACAGCTCTGACTTTGAAGAATTCCCATAAGAGTTGTGGTATCTTAAGGTATTTGAGGAGAACCAATAAACTGTCAGCACCACTGATGAGCCAGTCTGACTGGACAGCTGTCAGTGAGTGTGTGACAGGGAGCGCTGCATATACAGTATATTCTGCAGAGTAGTGGGAGGAAAACTGTTTGGTGGTCATGTCACTGAGTAGGTAGTGTTGCCCAGATATGGACAAAGAAACGGTGGATTAATTAATTCCAATCAAAAGCAGATGTAAATAGAGAAAATCAGATGAGCTAAATGAACATATCAAACACTTTCATCAGTTTTCCAGATGTGGGACGTCTAATACTTTCTGTCAGAAAGCTGTTAGACAGATTTTGATTTGATCACAGGCTCAATCATGATAAATGTCAGCTATGATACAAGATCCGTCCAACCAACCCCGCTACACACAGTACGGCTATGCTAACAATGCCAGCCATGCTAATAGCTGCTTACCACCATGCAGACACATTGTGTCATCATATGTTGTCAAAAACATTTATTCTGTGACTAGAGCTTGTCACTCTAATGCAAGCAAGATATTTTGGGAGCTAGCTCGATTGTTCATTTGGCTGTGCAACAACTTGCTGAAAACAGGAAATAATGAGCCCAAATAAAAAAAAAAGGAACATTTAATTTAGTTTTGTATACACGTTCCTGGGGAAATTGACTGAATAATTTGCTTAACCTTGTGCCACCACAACCCAATCCTGGATAAGTGGGAGAAAATGGATAGATTTTATAAAAGCAGTTAATGCAATGGTAAGATATAGACCTACTGTATATTTGTTTTTAAACATTTTTCTAACACGGCTTAAAATCAAAGAGGCCATGAAAAGCCTCTATTGGGTTAGAGGGAGAGGCTTTGTCCATGGGTAGGTAGAGCATCAGATCAACAGCTGTCCCCAACCTTTTTTAATTCTTCCATGATCGTATACATTCAGACAAAGGAAACAATGTGGCATAGGTCTTGGCCCTTCTCAGACTGATGCTCTGGACACACCATGTGATGATAAAGAGGTTCAACAGACAGGAACCTCTAAAGTGTTGGTATCATCAAAAGCACTGGAGCGTCAGTTGGAGACTCAGTTGCTTTCAGTGGCAGAAAGACTTGAGTTGTTAGAAAAGTTGAAATCGGAAAGAAGATGGTAAAAGACTAGATAAGATAAGAGTAGATTCTCCATTGAGGTCATTTGTGCGCTGATGCAGAAAAGCCTTTTTTTCTGGATGTGCAGAGATGCAGGAGAACTCCTTCAGTGGGAAGACGTCCACAGGGTCAGAGGAATTGCGGTCACTTGAAATAACACTTCTCTCCTGCCTAGGCCTGTGTGAATGACGTTTCTGACCTCTGTCTGGACACTATCAGCAACATATCTGCAAACCCTGTATTCACAAAACCGTCATTGCCTGCAACAGGCTCATTTGCAGGATAGGAGATAAGAGGGTGAGGAAACAATTTGTGCCACAGTAATGGATGAAATGGTCATTAGAAAGCATGTGAAATGTTCTTCAGGGAAATTCCATGCTTATGTAGATCTTATCTGTGGCGCTGTTGATGACAGGTTGCCACCAGCAACAGATACAATAGTTGTCTTGGTATTGAC
This sequence comes from Limanda limanda, assembly GCF_963576545.1. Lineage (NCBI taxonomy): Eukaryota > Metazoa > Chordata > Actinopteri > Pleuronectiformes > Pleuronectidae > Limanda > Limanda limanda. Next base: position 24,778,086 of record NC_083637.1, on the reverse strand, counting down.
GAACTTTGGAAAATCCGTCTGGCATATTTCGTAGTTGATGCACTAAGAAGCCACTCACATAATTAACAAATGCCTTCTATGATTTGACAATGCTGACATTTATGTAGTGTCTTTCCCCATTGATCATTATGCCATTTTGCCAAGAAAAAAACATTAGGTGAAAAATTATATTTTTTATAAATTCAGCAAGACCCCATTTACCAACCCTGCTGATTCCTCACGAGTTGTCCTTGGGATTTTGAATCTTTGCCACAGGATAAAGCCTCTCAGGAAATAAGGGATTTATTAAAGTGGCAATACACCATGGTGCAGACCCAACTTGAAGACGGCCAAAGACTACTAAACAGCTTAAGATGGCACACATAAGGTGGGTGAGACAGAAGATGCAGCAGTAAGGCAGGTCCTTTGGAGGACTGCAACAATCATACATTTGCCACGGTTCAGAGGAGATGGTGGAAAGCAAAAACCTTTCTGAGCTCTGGAATGAAAAGTAATGCCTGTACATCCTGGAAAACGACAAACACGCATCACTGGCTTTATTGCCAATGCCGTATGTGTACGCAACATTTTCAAAGATTTGGTGCAAAAGCCGAGATGCCCTCTGTGCCGGTATCTCCTCACATACAAGCTCAACCCGGATCACCTGCAGCTTTTCTTTTCAAAACATGAGATGGAATCAACAACAACCCCCCACTGCAAAACAGCTCACAGCTGCATACAAAGTGGAAAAGCATCAGGTAAAGACTGGAACAGGCAACCCTCTCCTCAGGGAGAAGAGACGTCTTGGGGGCAGTGAGAGCATTGTTTTCAAAGGATTTTGAGAGCAACCTGTGGCAGGCTTCTCTTGGGACATGGCTTTGCATCAGCTGCAACGAGTGAAGTGCTAAAAAGTCTGTTCCCAGGGCTGCACAAGCACATGTTAAACACTACTGTTGGGGACTACCTTTTGCACTTCTTTGCGAAAAATGGCATCCTTCATTTATTGCAGCATCAAAAGGCATCGTTTAGCAAAACTGCTCATTATAATAGCAATCTTTTTTTTTTCAAGTTGTGTTTATTTGCCAGCAAAGTCAAATCAAGGTTGCTGTGTAATTATTCTTAATTTTGTCTAAGTAATGGTTATATGTAGTCTTGTGGGGCTTTGTTATGTCTGCACCCTCTTGTAGTGAGTGGGACATGCAGCAGACTCGCTCCCTGTGGGAACAACAGACGCCTGTGGGATGCAACTGAACACACAGCCGGTGTGGCCCAGGCCAAAGACCTTTATATAGTATTTCTATTCTATGTGTGTCTGCTCACTTCTGATGACCAAGTTTTACTTCTTCAACACAGGGACGTTATAGTTGTGTCATAGGTGCAACATAGTCATGACTTAGCCTCATACCAAGGACACTTTGGCATGTAGCTGGGGAAGACTGGAATCAAATAGCCGATCCTCTGGTTAGAGAATGACCGTTGTACACCCTCTGCCACAGCCGGCCCTAATAGTGAATAATCCAGAGGGACATTTTGGAGTGCCTGACTATTCATAAAATATGACATGATTTAGCAATTAATCGTGATGCATTATTTGATGCATCTTGTGTGAAAACCTTTTCGGTATTATGCAGTTGTAAACATAGTCAGTTATATGACACAATTTACCAATTAAATTTGAATAAAGTGACAGCCCCATGAACATTGCAAACAATTCATACATATGATAGAACCTGACACAGTCAACCTGTTTAACTGCCTGTGAGAGAAGGCTGTTAGAAGTAAAGCAAATACTCCTAAAACGAGGAAAAACATTTAGAAACCTGAGTGTTCCTGAATAAAAGATAATGACCCATCAGCAGATTATTTATTATGATTGATTGGTGATTAACAGTGTTTCCTGTACAGGTGCCTGGAGTCTATGAACCTAGCAAAGCTGATATTATATTTGTTTATTGGCAGTCTTACAGAGAGCCAATTAGAGCTTTGTGCAAAGAAATGTTAACTTCCCACTAAAATACTAACGAAGCTCAGAAGCTGAACACACAAAAGCCCCGGGTCATGCATTATTATTCAACACCAGCAGACTACCTAGAGACATATGGGACGTGATGTCATATGAATTATTTAATCTGCTTCTTCAAACCCTCCTCCAGAAGAGCATCCAGACATCCTCACAAAGTGGGAGTTCAGAGGCATTGTCAGGTTTGGTGATAACAATCTCAGATACCTGACACGTCCAACGCCAGATCCCTCTGTCCGACATTCCTGCGTGTCTCTTTCTCAGTTTGTATCATCAAAGAGCAGCTGGTGGCAGGCGGCGCCCCTTTGAAAGGTGCGTCCGTCCAGCAAAGCCATTCGACAGATGACAGGGAGCAGAGCACACAGTGGCCCGGCCAGCTTGTACCAATTTTATGCTGGCTGCTCCTATATGCAAGTCTCAGTGGTGACCCAGTGACCCGGGCGCTACAGGGCGGGGGGGATGTTAATAGCTAGGAAGACACAGGTAATGAGGTTATCAATTAGAGGGGAAACTTGCTCTCATTTGTCGCTATGCTGTCGTGTTTTTTCGAAAAAGGCCTTCAGAGGAAGGGCTAGGTGAGAATTAGTAATTGTCATTTCACTGAAACACCCAGACACCAGCATTCCATTACGGGCTGTTTTGTTGTGAGCAGATGTTTCCAATGCAGAGAAGGAAGATGGGATTCGCACAATCAATTACCCTGAAAAGACTACAAGTGATGATGGCCCATTATCCTGACAGAGATAAAAACCTGTATCATAACCGCACAGCAGGTCGTTAGGTTTGTACCTATTATTTTGCATTTGGGTTTTGTGCACAAACACCATTCCCAAACATTTGTATATGTGTGTCTGCATATGCTTGCGCTCCCCAGTGATGTGGGGACTCTGAGCTGTGGGAGGTCACTCAGTATTCCTCTCAGCAGCTGGCCAGATGCTGGGAGCGTGAGGGTCCCCGGAGTCGAGAAGACAGAAAAACAGGCCAGGTATCTTATTCTCCATCCACATCCCAAGCCTCGGGGGCAATGCATGTATTATTCACGTGGGGAGATGAGGGATACACCCTCGTGTGAGGGATGACGACAGAGCGGAGAGGAGAAGACGGAGGGAGGGGACGACAGCGGGCCGGGATGAGAGGACGACAGCACTTGAGGGACAAGAGCATGTGAGGAGGCAAATTGATACAAAGGCAGACATTAAGTAACAAGATCAAAAGTGAGATGAAGCAACCTCACAGCAGAGCGACCGTGTGCCGGTGAGCGCCACGCGTCTGCTGCAAACACTTCACCGTTTGATTTCACTGATTAACACACCGTCAGTCAGAGGGGAGGAACTAATCAGTGAATGCACCTGCTGTTATGTTTGGCTGCAACATAATTCTCCACGAACTCGACTTCAGTGCAGGGCTGCAGACTGCGTAGCACAACAACTAAATGCTCTTTTGATTTATTTGAGCGGCTTTTTGAAGAAGTTCACACATTCCTGGTGCTAACATGTCACCTTTTAAAGCAGCTGAAATCAGATCAGCGATGCAGCCGCACATCATGCACCCAGTGTGGCCCAGGCACTACTGGAAGTTCACTTTCCCAGTTTCAGAAAGAATGCTGCAACACAGCCCATAGACAGGTTTAGTTGGGACATCAAACTTGTTATATGAACGTGATAAAACATTAAACCCAGTAAGTGGTTTTCATATTATTGCTGATTCGTGTGTTCACTTCTAACTGATGATTTTTCATTGTTTTCCACCTTCTGCCATTGCAAACAAGTCTAGAGGCGTTAGCTCCCTCTGGAAGACAGTGTCTACTTTAGGCGCAGTGAAGTCAAGCAGCCTCTCTCTGTGTTTGCAAAGCTCTCCAACTGATCTGCTGTGGATTTCAGCCCAGCGGGTTGTTATTTAAAATGCTTCGTCGTGATTTGTAGATATTACAAATCAACTCTGCTTTGATTGTTCACACCACATATATTAATGTCTCCAAATTAATGTGCTAATGATTTTTTGATGGTAAAAGCTGAACACGGCCCATTAAAATTCTGTCAGGGTTTCAACCATGTGTCTTCCCTCTTGCACCAAAGACCGCCCCCACACTAGCTTTACCCATTCCCACTGTGTCATCTCTTCATCCTCAGGCTAAGCAACAGTGGAGGTCAGTGAGGATTTCTCTCTCTCGCACACACACAATCTCCTTTTTTTCTCCCTCTACGTCTCTGCCACACACACCCACAGCCACACAGCTCTCCTAATTGTGAGCACCACACACCTATCAAATTAAATTAGTACACTAAACCCTCTTATGCTATCGCTTGGGTTATTCACCCACTTAATTAATCCAATTCATCAGTAAAGGTATAGACACCTAATCAAAACATGTGTGTGGTATCTGGCAGCATCATCAGTATCCTCCCACCACTGCTCAGCAAAGTGTGAAGGGTGAGGCGGCGAGATGATGAAACATTAATTTGGGTTTTCCTCCTCGTTTCATTATCCTCATGTCATCTTTAAACATGACATGCTCTTAAGCCCTGACACTACAGTTATAGATTATATACCTTGTTTTGATCTGAACATGCCGACTAACACGCACATCATGTTTGTTGAATACGTGCCAAAGCTGTGCCTCGAGGACGACTAACACAAACCTCATTAAATAAGTGCAATTTGCTTTCTGTGTGGAACCTGCTGTAGAGGTTTGTTTCATGGGACAGTTTTAGGAAATCCGTGTGCAGCACAGTTGAATACAATGAATAAATTGGCTTGATTGAAAACCACACACTCCACACAAAGACTGTTAATGCGGCCGTCACTGTGCTGTGTCTGAATTAAGTCAGGCCCACACCTGGCCTGGAAGGGCAGCTCGAACGACTGCTCGGCATTAATCGATACTGTGAGCACTGCGAGCCGATATTGAATATTTAACATTCAAAGCTCATCCCACCGATGTACTAAAGAAAGGTCCCGGTAAATGGAGGCCTGTTGGTCGAGGCCTCCTCCCGGGTGTCAGCGGCCATGCCTGCCTCTTTTTGTCCTCCTCCGCAGCGTGACTTTGCTCAAAGACTTCTGTAACTCCAGTCAACTTCTTCCCCCTGTATACACATAGCAGACGTCCCTCCTTCTCTTTCTGCCCCCTCCGTCTCACTTCCTCCTCCTCTCTCGTCAGGCTCTGATGACCGTACAGATGACAGTATAGACTATGGCACCAGTGTATCGGAACCAAGAGCTGAGGAGAGCGATGAAGGAAGGCAGAGGCGATATGAGACAAAATGAGATGGATGGAGAGGAGGCGAGAAAAGAGAGTCAGTCTTTCCCAGAGCCTGTCAGCTTTTTTATTACTGTGATGTCTGAGCTTTTATCACCGTGCACGCCAACGGAAAACTCTTAAAGCCAACGGGGCGGCAGCTGCAGAGCCGTCGCTGGGTGGCGAGCAGGCCTGAACGCGCACTTGATCTGCGAGGCACTTGTGCATTGCAGGTGAATCAGTGAGACCTCAGGAGGGGTCGGGGGGAGCTGCAGGGAGGGTGGTTCACCATGCTGACCCTGTTCTGGATGGAGAGGAGGGGAAAGGACAGCTAGGGCCTATGGTCAGTGTCACACGGTGTTCAAGGAAAGATTTGTGGACAGGCAGAGGATGAGAAGACTGTTCGAACCCGGCTATAAACTGCTGCGAAGAAAGCACTGAGGCTCACGCAGTAAGTAAATGTGTTTCAGATGTTAGTGCTCATACGTTTGGGTAAAAATAGGGGGAGGAAAGAAAGAAATAAGCTGTGTAAAAGTGTATAACTTGCAAATAAAACTTTAAACAAATGAAAGATATTAAAACAGAAAACGTTTACAATTTTTTGTTACAAAAAAATTACCTTAGTGATTAATCATCTGAATCAATAATTAGATAATTAAAATCCATAGTGATGGAACTTTTAAAAGCCTTAAAGAAAGGAGCCGACACAAAGGCTCTGAACTGAACTGGAGTTCAAAGCATGAACCAAAGACAGAATGAAAAATACTCAAACATGTAAGTTTTACATCAGTTCCAAAAGATCTTATTGGAAAAAAAACCTTGATAAATATTCACACATCAAAATATCTTGGATGCAGATGTGTTGGAAAGTTTTACTCAAGTTCAGTCAGACAACTCATTTATTGCAGCATTACAACAGATTTAGTGTTTGGCGTCTAGGCTCCAACTTAATCACTCCCCCATATGATTATACAGGAATTATGGGAGTGATGAGCAAATACTTGTAACCCCCCCGTTGGATCCTACAGGTGGCCTCATGACCTTCAGACAGAAACATTTAAATAATCAACAAATCTTAAAAATCAAAAGCCACATCCTTTGCAGAGCTTTGTGTTGCTCATGCATCTGAAGGTCTCACCAGTGTCTCCGGGGTTGTAGATGGGTTTGTCCGTCTGGATGAAGATGTATCCAGAGTGAAAGGACACCATCAGTAACCTCTCCTCAGAGTGTAGGCCGCCGAAGTTCACCACCACGCACACAAACGTTTTATTTTTCCCATCGCGATTCAAATGATCTGAAGAAAGCTGAGATGAAGCGGCAACAAAATTAGGATTCAATCGAATCGATACTTTATTTACCCTGTTTGACATCTATATTTATATATGTAATTAACTGAGACATATTCTGCTCATATTCAGATTGAATTTTGGTTTCCATGCTCTCATGTTAAAAAATCACTGCTGTTGGGACATGTTTTTTTGCGCAAAGCGCAGGCCTCTCTTTCGGCCTGTATGGTTAGTCAAAACCTGAAAGCCCATGTTTCTTTGTCTTGAGAAAGCCACATGTGCTGGAGCGATCTCAATCTCCCAGAGTGCAACGTGTTCTCTTTGTCCTGAGAAGGTCAAATAACTCAATCTCCCAGGAGGCTACAGGTTCCCTTTGTTTCAGCAAAGTCACAGATTAGTGTGAAAAGCCACCAGGGTCAACTCCAATTGGTCACTCTGGCCACATGACCTGAGGGTCATCAGCCCAATATAAGGAGAAGGCTCCCCCAATTCTTTCTCTTTCTCCACCGACCACCACTGAGGACAGCGGGCTGTCCAGCCTCTCTTCTCCTGCATCGCCTAGCCGGGCATCTTCTCTTCGCATCCAACTCTACGAGAGGAGCGCAAAGGTGCAGTTTTCCAGCTCACCTTCTCAAGGAAGCTCCTCGCCCTTCAAGCTCTACCAAACTCCTAGCAGAGATTCGATATCCTGCAGGTAAGGAATTCAACAAGCAAGAACATCACAGCTCAACAGAACCGCGGAAGCAGAGACCAAGAGTTCAAGGACTGGTAACATACTGGGCGTTATAATTTCCCTAGACTAAGCAAGACTGTTTATTTGATTCTGTGTGGTGTTTATAAGTTTGATATATGTGGTGATATTGTGTTACAAGTTAAATCAAAGTTAATGTAAGCTAGGCTCTACTCAGACCCTGCCATTATCTAATTAGCATTTTCACAGACCACATCTCTACACCTACTTAACTACGTCCCACTCCAGAAGGAGAGGGGGGGCTGCTATCTTAGGAGCTACCATTTTAGGAGCCCACAGGAAGGTGTGACTCTCTTTGTTAACTACCAGAGAGCCCCTCTCACACACACATCTTTGTTAGTTAGTACATTTTGTTAATAACTTGTGTTTTTGATACTTTATTGTGTCCATAATAAATGTTTTCCTTTAAACTTGTCCTTTCAATAATGTTGCATAAGTGAATTTTGCCAACCGTTACACTGTCAAGAACTCTATAAACCTTAACTGTTCATTATATAATCTGTAAAAGTAAATATTAAGATTTCTAAGTGAACTAGATCTAAATGAGAATGATCTTAGTCAATAAATTGGCTATCGTTTCCCTTCTGTGAAGGGTGGTGCCCCGCAAGAACTTACACAAACTAAAGTTATGATTTAATATTAATATTTTAAATATTAATGTTTTTTAGTTTATTTTGATCAATTTTTTGATTATTTTGAACCAAATTTATTGAACGCCTAAACGCACACTAGCTTATGGTATCACTCCTAACCATTATTGCACAACATAAATGGTGCAGCCCGTGTGAGGCAGAGTACAGTTGGCAAAACTTCATGACTATTAGGGATGAGCGAGTACAGCATTATCTGTATCTGTTAACCATATGAATTATCCGTATCCGTACTCGGAGTGGGCGGGGCCTAACCCGGAAGTGGGTGTGATTTAACCCGGAAGTGGGCTGGTTCAACATACCTTTCTTTTTTAACTTTGAAATTTTTTTATGATTTTTTTATTTTTTTTAAATTTATTTCCACTCCAGGTGTGTGTGTGTGTGTGTGTGAGAGTGAGATGCGAGGGACGTTCACTGTCTCCCGGAGAAATGAACACTCTGCGCCCCCAGCACAGAAAGACGTGAACCACATTCGTCCACAAGTCACACAGACTGTTCCTGCCATTTTCACTCTGCACTAACACTTAAAGTTTAGTGCAGTGTAATTGTTTGCCGTGATAATTAAATGCCAGTGTGATAATAAATGACAATTTCAAACCATACAAACTGTCATGTTGTACTGTATTTAATAGAGGTTTACTGTACTGTAAAGTAAGTGTAAATGTGAAGTGAAAACAACAAAACCAGTCACCATGACCTGGGAACAAATACAATTCACGTCCTTCCACACTAAAAACACAGAGTGTCCATCTCTCCGGGAGACAGTGAACGTCCCTTGCTACATCTGCAGCGCTCCTCTACTGAGCCAATGCAGGTCTCGTGAACATTTTTCCAAAGACTCGTACCCGAAGACCCAGTCGGGAAATTAACGAATCATTTCTGCTTCCTTGACTGAGCCTATGGAACAGTCCCGATGCGCAGTGAACCTGAGTGACTGAGAGAGAGAGAGCTGTTCTGTGAGTGAGTGAGCACAGCCGTGTGTGACGGGAGGAGCGCTGTGACGCTGTGTGAGGATTTTCATTCAGTCCGAGCACAGATAATGACTCCGATTACTCGTATAATAATCGTACTCGGCAAAAGTGCTTTATCCGTACCGGATACTCGTTTCAGCCGAGTCTCCGGCTCATCTCTAATGACTATGCAATATTAATGTGTTTTTCAGTTTTGGCCAACGCCAGAAATAACTGAATTTGGAATTTGCAGTCAAGCTAAAGGTTTGCATTCAATTCCACTAACCAACTTCAATGAGTACAATAAAGAAATAGATTCACTTCTTAATGACAGGTGTGATGCACAAACAGCATCAAAGGGCCCATTGTTGAGATGTATGATTCTAAATTTCCACAGGCAGATCAACCTTGCCTGTCAGAGCAAAGCAGCCATCAAACAGGAGGTAAATGCTGTGAGAGCACAAAATGCTTTTCTCCTCCAGGAGGTCCAGACGGCTAGTAAGAAAACTCTGCACTATTTGGAAGACCTGCACTCAGCAGAGTCAGATCTATTTTCACACAAGGAGGAATTGTTAAAACTTAGATTAGAAGGCGCGGCGTCACATCAGTTTTTGAACCAATGTGATTCTGGTTATTCCGATTCAAACTTCCCCGATAGTGTACGGTTAACTCCCTCTTCACTCCCAAGATGGGACAGAATCCCATCTGACCCGAAGTCTTTGGGAATTAAGTCACCTTCTGATCCTCCACGGACAGAAAGAGTCTGTAATAGTAAATATTAAGATTTCTAAGTGAACTAGATCTAAATGAGACTGATCTTAATCAATAAATTGGCTATAGTTTCCCTTCTGTGAAGGGTGGTGCCCCGCGATAACTTAAACAAACTAAAGTTATGATTTAATATTAATATTTTAAATATTAATGTTTTATATTTTATTTTGATAACCAAATTTATTGAACGCCTAAAGGCACACCAGCTTATGGTATCACTCCTAACCATTATTGCACAACACTGCATTATTGAGACGTGGGGTATTATGATGTCACGTGACATCCCGATGATGAGGAGCTCTGGGCCAAACAGAACAGAGCAAACAGAACTGAGAAATGTAAACTGTAAATCACATGAGTGGAACTGACTATTTCATGTGGTTATAGTCACCTTTGTCATCAAAACAATACGCATCATACAACACCGGTTTCCCGGTTTCCGGTTCCAAAACCAGGACCCCGGTGTCATTCCACTAAAATCATTACTCAAACATGACTGGCGATAATCCAGAAAAACTGATGTTCTTACTGTTACATAGTTTTCTATATCTGTCCCCATGCGAGGAGTGTGGGCTTAACGATGACTCATCTACAGCGGGTTACTGACTGGTTCAGAGCAAAGCACATTACGGACACTCATTGCACAAATCCTTAAAACATGCCGTAAGTCAACAAACTTGAGACAAGTTGTTATTTACTGAAAGGCACCACATCCGCTGCACCAAGACAAATGCACAGACAATGCTTGTCCACTGGGCGACCACTTTGAACTTCAAGGCCCCACAATTTCACAGCATTTCACACCAAAGACATCCAATTGCGTGTACATAATATTGTGTGAAATATGTGGAAAACGGTATGTAGGAGAAACAAAAAATTCCATAGCCACAAGATTGGTACAACACAGGTATAACTTGAGACAAAAGAAAAGCCAAATACTCCTCTAGTCAAATACTTCATATTACATGGATCACACTCATTTAGAGTAGCAGGCCTCCAATACAATTTGTCTTGGACCGATATAGAAGGAAAGAAAATGGAGAAGATGGATTTCCGCTTAACCACGAAAGAACCAATTGGCCTGAATGTTTGTGAATATTTCATGACTCCTAAACAACATGGAGGATTTAATTAGAATGAAGATACTATTCAGCACCCAGGAGCCCTAATTCATAGAGTACAGTGGGTTTAGAATCTTGGCCGTGGACTAGGGCCCTAATCCTAACCATTTTCTACCCGAACCTAAACCTACTCTATTATTGACTAAACCTAACTCACACACTCTCTCTTCCTAAACCTAACCTTAGACTCTTGCCCTAACCACTATGGACCCTTGCCTAAACCTAACCTAACTAGACTAAATAAGACTGACCGTGGCTCTAACCCTAACCATTTTTAACCCATGCCTTAACCTTAGTCTCCTCTACTATTGCCTAAACCAAACCCAAGTTCTCTCTGCCTAAAACCTACACAGGGTTCCTGGCCCTAACCCTAACCACTAAGGACCTTTGCTTAAACCTAAAACCTTCTAACTTGAGAACAACAGTGTTTATCCAATTCCAGATATTCTGTACAACATATTATCCAAATTACACTAATCAGAAATAAATAAATACACACATATATTGATTTACTCACAAGATCAAGAAAGAACCTCACAAAGACTATTGATTATTAAAATCACAAGTCACAGTTCAGCTTTAAAAAAATGACAATTCTTAGACGTCACAAAGTAGTAATTACAACATGATTTATTACATAAACAATACATGGATCACAAGTCACAATTTTATTTTTAATATTATATAAATAAATATATCACTAAGTCCAATAAAATATAATATATTCATAGATACACGGTATCATGAATGATATTATAAATAAGAATATTTTTGATCACTATGGAATCAACAAGGGGGAGGAGTCTGTGAGAGGCAGCCTATAAATACAGGAGCCCTCATTCTCCTCACTCTTGCTCTGAACGTTGTAGTGGAAGGACCTCACAGATCAGACAGAGAGATTTAGTTTTATTGCACAGCCCCAATTAAACTTAGGTTTTAATAGTTCTTATTAACCTTAATTTTAATAACTTAAGTCCCAGTCATGGAAGATGTCGACATAGTCCATCTTGTGCAGGTTGTCATGGTGATTTTCTTCTGGTGATAATCTTCGTAGGACTGAAAGTGCTCTACACGCGATACAGAACATTGTGTTTTAATGGCGTGTATCAAACTTTGACGCCACGCCACGGCTGTGCTTCTCTCACCTGCGGGCACTGCTTCTGGATCTCATCGCCTTCCCTTTCTGCTTTACTGAAAGGGGACAGAAAAGAGTTCCATTAAAAATAATTCAAAGTTTGCTCAGTGAAATTGCATGTGGTCAACTAGACCATGGGACAACGAGGAGTTTGATCCGTTTCCTTGTGCTTGTTACCTTTTCTCGACCAGTATCTCGGCTCCTAAACCGTAGTTGGAAGCTCACTGTTGTCTAAGAAACTGAGTGTATTCTGAAGAAAGAACCACACAGACCTTGTTGGTTGCTGGCTAGAGATGAAACTGATGAAAATTGTGCATCATGATTATAGTGACCATTACTACTATATTATTTACAAGTGTTATAGCGGTATGAGGGTGCATCAAATTGCAATGCAAAAATTCAATCTCAACGTATCAAACCGTCTGGGGTAGCATTTTGTTCGGACACACATAAGAATGACTTTCATCCACCAGTTGAGCTGTAGCCTCACTGGAGCGACTGGCCTGCGGAATGTGCCGCAACTTGTTGTTAGCGTGTCGATAAGTGCCACCATCTTGCCGCATTCTTGACGATCGCTCACCATTGGGAGATTGGCCTTCCCATAAAATGGCCGCACGTGCTCCAAAATGACCTTGGTCGCCTCAAACCGTGACAAGGCTCCGTACAAACCTGGTTGCTTGGATGCCAAATGCAAGCAAAGTTGTACATAATGTTCAGAATCTGGTGACCACTTGGCAGCTTGGCGCCAGTGATGATGGCATCTGTATGGGTGATGCTGGCACCCAGACCAAAGACCAGGTCTGGGTGCTCGGGCGGGTGTAATGTAATGGTGGCGTCATCTTGTGAGAGCTGGATCCTTTTGCAGGTGTTGTTGGTATTACGACCCTACTAATCCGGCCTGGGGCTCCGCCCCTCTGTGCTATGCTGTTGCCTGTTTTACACTTTTGTTTAATACCTTACTGACCCCTCGACACATTGCACAACACTTTCCTTTTAACTCATTCTAGTTCTAGTCTCTTGCGTGCCTCGTGGCACATAAGGCCTCCTTTTAACTCATTATACTTATAGATATCTGGACACTCTTTAATTATAACTTGACAGAAAATAAAACACAATGCACAACAATACCGGGAGAGAAACCTTGTGGCTTCAAAATAGGTTGGAAGAACACAACAAATGTCAAGAGGAACCTGAAAGTGAAAAACCCTGCAATTTATGCCACGGTAAATAAGCGAGTACCTGTCAATGATAATTAGCTAATGTTAACTAGTTATTAGAATATATTGGCCAACGTTAAGTTCACTTCAAAGGGGCAGTCGAGTGTATAGGTTGTGTCAGCTTTAAAAGCTAGCTGGTAATTTTCGATTGAAGCCTCCCGTACACGCGATACAGAACATTGTGTTTTAATGGCGTGTATCAAACTTTGATAGCCTTGGCAAATGATATCCAAAACTTTTAGCTAGCTAACGTTAGCTAACAATGAGGTAGCATAGCTAAGTTATACTAGCTAGCTAGTAAACAGTGTGCAGTTCCACCTCTAGATCACCACGTATCGTAATATATGTGCCCCTTTGTTTCATCTTTTTCACGATGAAGCCTGTGATGTAAGCTATGGCTGCCTCCTTGTACTCAGACAGATTGTCAACATCTGGAAAGTGAGAGAACACATCATTCTAAGGTACAAGGACTTCCACAAGCTCCACATCAACCCTGCGTGCAATATTAACAGCTGCAGGTGTTGAGTCAAGAATGGTGGTATTGTCAAGAAGGAGACAGTTACCTGTGCCCCTTTTCACCTGGTGCCTCACAAAGAGGCGTTTAAATGCCCCTCGGAACTGACTTACATTGGGGTTGTTGTTTTAACCTCCACATGCTCTGATAGCAGAGAAGAACAGCTCCAAGTGGTCCTGACTGAGTTTGTAAGTCAGAATGTATCTGCATGGGGCAGCTGGCTGCTCGACCAGGTCTTCGTATGTGCCCATGACACTTCTGCAACAAGCAATGAACCCATAGATGAGTGTCTTTTGAGTTGAATACAAGTAGACAAGTCTGTTGCATTTGTCTTTAACTTTAAGACCTTGGAGAAGTGACTTGGTTTCATCAAGAATGGCTTTGGCAAGGTGTTTAGTTGCTGGTTTGATGGGTGCTTTCTGTCCTATTCCAAGTGGGTTACGGTTGTTAAGGACATCAAAGGCTGCATCAATTGTGCGCAGAAACTGAGCCGTGGCAGAACATCCACTGAACTGTGATTATTTAAGATCCTGCTCACAATAGTCAAGGGCATCAGCCACACTGCGACTGAAGAGCTGGGCTGCAAGATGGACTTTCATTTTTTGATTGCGCCACTGAATGTGCGCAATTTTTAATTTGTTGCCGAGACGCAAGCCTTCCTTTTACTGAAGTTTGTTGAGCTCCTCAATGTACTGCCACTTTATCTGCTGGCCATCTTTTCTAACCACAACCTCAACAGTCGACAAAACATTTCGAAGAAGTTTGAGCATGTGACATGGATCCAAGAGCACAAAGATTTTTTGTGTGTGATCCTGAGGATGGATAAAGTAAGATCTCATGTCAATGATGTCTAGGTTGGCACCAAGCTCTCTGATCATTGTGAAGTTTTGATCGGAACCATCACATGTCAAGGATACAATCCTAACTCCTATTTCATGGAGCATAAAAAGGCTCTCTCGGATGAGGTTTGCTCTCTCTGCTCCTGTCATGCTGTTGATAAGGAAGTAAGCAATGGGAATCTTCCAGGACTCATTGATTGTAACAACCATAAGAACCAATGCTTGTGTTGCCACAACATTTTCCATCTCACCAGCACCGATGTCAACATAGCCATAAATGTTGTCCCCACCGAACTCTGTTTGCTTATGAATGTACATTTCATCCATCATTATTGCACAAACTGTGTCTTTTCCGTCCTTTTGCTCAGCAACATGTTCTTTTAAAGCTATGAATGAAGCAGCAGTAAATCCGGGTTCTGCAGAGATGCTACTGTACCAATTTCGGATGGTCTGAGGATTGGTCCAAGGATTCTGAAAAGACTGCTTTTTTTCTCTTTTTTTTTTCTCTTTTGCAGTCTCTGAAAGATCTCTCTGGGAACATCATCTAGGCCATTAAGAAGAGAGGCACACTCACTTGAAATTAGGAGTTTGTTTTGAAGAACAACTATAATATGTTTCAAGGAAAAAACTCTTGCCTTCAGTCCCCTAGTCATCTGCAAGTTCATCCTCAGCTTCTTGCGAGCTGCACACAGCTTTTCCTCTGCAGCAGAAGCTTTCCGTTTAAGTGCTCTTGGAGACTGAGAAATGGTGTAGCTGTGATCACTCGTAAAGCAGCCAGGAAGCTGTGTTAAAACTGTACGAGAGTGATCTAAAGCTGAGTCTGTACATCTTCCAGTAGGATTTTCTGCCTGAATGCTGTTACCCACAACAACAGAGTCACTTACATTAACTGTCAGAGGAATGTCGTTGTCCATTGCATCTTGAGGAACAACAGCCTGTTCAGGTGTGTCTGCAATCATAACAACATTGCCCTGATTGTCAGTAAGAAATTTGCCACTACTGCCTTTGTCTACATCTGCAAACTCCTTAGTGATTTTTCAAACAGGAATGTCACTTACCCCCATTATACTTACCTCTCCCTCTTTGCCCTTGGAGGCTGAGAAAATGGTAGGCACAGCGGTGTTCTTCAGGCATGCCCTTCGCTACAAAAGGCTTGTGTGTTCTGTAGATACAAAAATCTGTATGCCAATGTGGTTTAAAATGTATGGTAAATAGAGTAGAAATGTAAAGTACACAGTTCATGCTAAAATTGTAGTTGCTATGTAACAATCAAGTTGCTTGTTTTCTCAGAAGTTATTAAAACATTTATGTGTACCCTTTTGTCAATGCTCAAGTGTTGACTGCAGAGACGAGAATTCTTATTCGGAATCCAGTTCTGTCTCTTCATGTTGATCACCCACAGGTCTAGCCTATCAGGATCACCTAGAGTAAAACTACACAAACAAAGAATATGTAAAAAAACATATCTGTCAGATTACCATCTTCATTCTTATGTATATGGAAACAATAAAATGTCAATAACTTCAGTCTTTTTAAACATCCCAGTTAATCATCTGTTGCATTGTCTCTTAATGTGTTATTACGGGCCTATTTGTTACACTTATATTTGAAGCTATTTCATATTCATATAGTTACTATTTCATACCATATTCACGTTTCTAACACACAAGTGAGATAAGTTTAATAGAGTTTGAAAGTGGACAATTATGGAACACAAACTTAGTATTCTACGGTGGTCCTGAGAGCTCAACGAACAGCAACTTAAGAAAACACATGCAAGTTGACAAAACACAAGCAAAGTAAGAAAACATCTTCATCAATTTCACTGCACAACACAACACATTACAGAAATACGCAGCAAATACAAAACGTGCGCAGCAAATACACAAATGCGCAGCACCGCACTGCAAATAGAGAAACGCTCAGCAAATAGAGGAGAAACGACAACGGAAGTGTTTCCAGAGGACAGCTAAAAGTGATGGACACTGCTGCCACAGGAGACACAAAAACGTCCAATACACCATACAAATTCGATTCCACACATGGGTCGGTGTGTGTGTGTGTGTGTGTGGCGAGCGCACCGGCTCCGGGTCTCCGACCCCGCCCACTTGCTCAGAAGAGGGGGCAAAATGTCTCTTTTGATACTAAAGGTTTCCTACCCCTGCACACTATGGACAATACACTGCCTCACAAACAGGGGCTTGCTTGTTAACGCTGTTTATTAAGTTTAACAGGAGAAGACGGCATGTCTCTAGATCGGACCCTCTTCCGTGCTCAGAACTCACTGTGGGTCCCTCCGAGCGAATGGGCGGGGTCGGAGCCCCGGGGCCGGTGCGGTCGCCACACACACACACGCACCACACACGCACGCACACACACACTCGCCCGCTCCTGGTATTTCATGATGGCCTGATACAGTGATGATGAACGTGACGTTCACGTTAATAATATGAAAACTGATTCGTTCAGCGTTTGCGAAAAATATGCACAACACTGTCCTGTACAGCAACTGGAGAGGGGCTGACGAGCCGCATTCGGCTCCAGAGCCGCGGGTTGCCGACCCGTGTGTGGAATCGAATTTGTATGGTGTATTGGACGTTTCTGTGTCTCCTGTGGCAGCAGTGTCCATCACCTTTAGCTGTCCTCTGGAAACACTTCCGTTGTGGTTTCTCCTCTATTTGCTGCGCGTTTCTCTATTTGCTGCGCAGTGCTGCTTATTTGTGTATTTGCAGCACGCTTTTTGTATTTGCTGCGCACTTTTTGTATTTGCTGCGCATTTCTGTAATGTGTTGTGTTGTGTTGTGAAATTGATGAAGATGTTTTCTTACTTTGCTTGTGTTTTGTCAACTTGCATGTGTTTTCTTAAGTTGCTGTTCGTTGAGCTCTCAGGGCCACCGTAGTATTCACTGAAACCACAGATGACACATCATCAAGTGAAACAAATATATATATATATATAATAATAATTTTTATTACACTTGCCAGATGTATATAGCCTTAACATTAACAAATAGGGTTAGCCTCGATAAAAAACTCAAGCTTAAGAGATAATATAGCATCATTTAAGCTTTTATTCCTGTGACCACGCTAACATATGTGCGTAGTAGTTTTATGTGACGCCCCAACATTGAGCGCTGTAACTAATAATCCCCAATTCTACATTGAAACACTTCTCCACTATGTCTAGAGTGCGCACCGATTTACTGTGACTAGCATTCACGCTCCATAATGCAGCATCAGGACCGCATCGGGCTGTGCTGCTCAACGGCAAACCTACAGCCCATGCGGCGAACACAAGCTTACACAACATTAGCTTAATCTCGACATAAGCTAACAAACCATGCACCGTGTGCTATGAGGGGCCGTGAGGGACATTATTCAGAATACCCTCTCACACACACAACTGAAAAGCTCTCACACACACAACTGAAATGCTCTCACACACACTACTGAAAAACTATACGCTTACACACACAACTGAAATGCTCTCACACACACTACTGAAAAACTACGCTCTCACACACACAACTGAAATGCTCTCACACACACTACTGAAAAACTATACGCTCTCACACACACAACTGAAATGCTCTCACACACACTACTGAAAAACTATACGCTCTCACACACACAACTGAAATGCTCTCACACACACTACTGAAAAACTATACCCTCTCACACACACTACTGAAATGCTCTCACACACACTACTGAAAAACTATACCCTCTCACACACACTACTGAAATGCTCTCACACAAACAACTGAAAAACGCCGCTCTCACACACACACACACACTACTGAAAAGCTCTCACACACACTACTGAAATGCTCTCACACACACTACTGAAATGCTCTCACACACACTACTGAAAAGCTCTCACACACACTACTGAAATGCTCTCACACACACTACTGAAAAGCTCTCACACACACTACTGAAATGCTCTCACACACACTACTGAAAAGCTCTCACACACACTACTGAAAATCTCCCACACATACTAGTTAAATGTGCTCATATACACAACTGAAATGCTCTTGCATAGTATTGTGGAATATAATGGTTCAGTGGTGAATACGAGCATTACAATTAAAAAGGAAGGCCTTCCTTTCAACTGAAGGAAACAGGAAGTCCACACCAGGAAGTGCATATGCTTTTACTGGATTTGAAGTAGTACTTCAACCACAATGCATGTTCACCTGATCCTCCTTGTTTTTCTCATCCAAACTTAATTTTTTGAGGTGAGAGGCAATGAAGAGGATATTGTAAGTTTTTTTACTAGTGCTCTGCAATGCATTGACTCATTGCAAAGAGAGGAGTCCAACAATTTCGGTCAGGAGAGGCTTTATAGAGAGCTTGATGATCATACACGAACTCTATCTGCATTTCTTGCTGTGTCCAGATATAATCATGATGATAGTGATGTGAGTAATCTACTAGGATCATTGTATAGATGCTTTCGCAACTTGAAGAACCCTATACAGACACAGACAAACTCTGGGAGTTGAGCCATTAAGATATGCAATATTGTCAAATCAAGACCTGGACAGCGTTGTGACTAATATACTACAGAACACTCCAAATGCAGGTGAAGCATACGTTCTTGGAAGCCTGAGATCACGTGGCTTAAGGGTTCAGCGTTGGCGGGTCAGACAGAGCCTCGATCAAGTGGATCCCATCGGGCGGTCATTTAGACGCCGTCATGCCATACGCCGAAGGATCTATAGTGTTCAGGCCCCCAACCAATTATGGTAGGTTGACATTGTAACTGTTTTGTATTATCAATAAAGGTAATCAACACTTTGATATACTTGCAAGCTTTACCTATATATTTTTTTATTTAATGTACTTTATATCTCCCAACAGGCATTTTGACGGCAACCACAAGCTGATTAGATGGCGGATGGTCTTTCATGGCTGTGTTGATGGCTTCAGTCGGACCATTATATACTTACGGTGCTTATCTAACAACAGAGCCTTAAGTGTCTTGTCATTATTTTTGGGAGGAGTAGAGAACTTTGGTTTGCCCTTACGGGTCAGATGTGATCATGGTATGGAAAATATACGTGTTGCTCATTTTATGTTGGAGAGAAGAGGACTGAACAGTCGGAGTGTTATTACAGGTGTTTCAGTGCACAACCAAAGGATTGAGAGACTATGGGCAGAATTGAATAGAGTTGTATCTAGACACTTTATTAATATTTTTAACTTCATGGAGGAACAGGGTATACTTGATTCATTGAATGAACTACATCTATTTTGTCTGCATTATGTTTATTTACCAAGAATTGAAAGGGCAGTAACCGAATTTATCAACCAGTGGAACAACCATGGACTGTCCACACAAGGGGGGGCGACTCCTCTTCAGCTGTGGCATACAGGGGTCATAAACAATGTAGGAATCCATCCCATTATAAATGACATTTTTGATGACCATAACTACTATGGCATTGATGAAGAAGGGCCATTACCTGAACTTCAAACCAATAATAATGTTAGAATTCCAGACATTGATGTAACCATTAATGAGACCACAATGAACAGTATTCAACAAGTGAATCCACTTGAAAATGATGGGAACCATGGAATAGATGTGTTTTCTTCTCTTCTGCATTTTCTTCTATGAAAAACATGGGAGTTATGTAAGGTTTTGTTGACAGTTATGTTAAAGTTTTAACATTGTTTTATTAAAACAAATTAACATAAACATTTGTTCAACATATTTTTTCCAAAAAGACAGACTGAGAGACAAGCTGAGACTGAGACAGGCAGAGGGAGAAACAGACAGACACATAAGAGACGGACGGATAAGAGACAGACAAGGGGAGATGACTCAATATACTTTAACAATTGAAAACGTAACTGCAGACGGCAATATCAGTGTGAGGGGAAGAACAGTTGTATTTTTTTTCCTTTTTCATAGACAGAGCATACGTTTATGCCCTGCCAAACCCATATGAGTTCCCTAAAGCGAAGTCGAACTTTTCCTTAAACTGTTGATATGACACATGTAGTGGCAACTTGATGCAGTTGACACATGTGTTGGCCAGAGGGAACATCGGTGTACAGGAGAAGTCGTCATCTTCCTTCTGAATGAACTGGACAGAGGGAGTTGGAGAAAAGCCAATCGGTGGTAGCACAGATGCTCCAGTTGCAAAGGACAATATTTTTTGTAGTTTGGATGGCCCTTCTCCCTCTATAAAAACAGGAAAAACATTGTAAGTGATAGTTGGTCCAATTAACATATATATGAAACAGCAACTCATATCAGTTGATATTAAATAAATTGTCAAACAAGAGTATTGTACTTGAAAAAACTGAATAACTCTTATAGCAATATATTTATGAAACACCTTTCATCTTATAACAATCTCAAGGTGCTACTTGATGACATTACAACCAAGAAAGTAAGTAAGTTCAAGCTATATCGTTTTGTTATACAACTATGTTTTGTAAAAAAAAACACACAAAAAAGCACAAAAATAAAAAACAATAACAGTAAAATATAAATGGACACATAGGTTTACTTTTACACTAAACTGTCAATTACCCTCTGCATCCTGGAGATAGTCTCTCCAGAAGGTAACAACTATCTCCTCAGCAGCTCTCGTGTTGCTCCCTTCTGGAGACAGCCAAATTCTGAAAACATCATCCACCTGGTCAGCAGTCAGAGTGCTTGGCTCATAGCAGAACAGGGGGCGAAAGCTGTCTGGATGCCTTTGGATTTTCTCCAGAACCCCAAGAGTTTTCAGTCCTTCACTGAATCTGTACAAATAACATGGAATTTTGCAGAATTTAATTAGGGTTACTAATTCACTTGTGCATTGTTAATTTGCTTAGTTTTATATAAAAATAATATATTTTTTTTGGTCTATGACTAAAATTCTGATTGCTATTCTGATTAATCTGACTGCAAACAACCAACACCTCTGAATACCTTTGAAATGGACCTTGAACCCTGTAGATGACCTGGAACATGACAATGTCATGTACCAGCAAATCCCTGTCTCCTATAGATCGCATAGGCCTCAGACATCCTGCATTGGCCAAGTAGTCAAGTAGAGGTTCCTTTGTCATCTCAAGGTCCTCAAGGGTTGTACTTTCAGATACCTAGCATCACAAGGAGCATCAGGACGGTTTGTTATGGAGGCTACTTATTAGTAAGAACCCAGACACTGGACGTCTGCATAATTACCAAGGGTGTCCAAGGGTGCCCTAACTTCTTTTCTTCCACATAGCTACAATGTGATAAACAATAAGGAAAATACACTTTGCTGACAACCTATAGGAAGTGAGCATTCAGCAATGAGCAGACTGGGCTGGATTGGTACTCCCTCTCAAAATGGAAAACGGCAAGAGAATATTGTAATGTAACCTAATTCTAATGCAAGATAACAGTTAGACTACCAACTGACCTTATGGACTTTTTCCAAAAGTTCCATGTCAGCTATGTCTTCTAGCACTGGTTTTGCTGAACCATCAACCAGAAGAGAAAATACTGTTGGTGAGAGGAAGTTTGGTGGCGGACCGCCATGTACCAAGCTTACAGCAATGGCTCTGCCAGCTGTGTAGTATCGGTCCTCCCTTAGAGCTTCAAAACAATGGGATGAAAGGAAATGTAATATTGATAAATACATAAAGACCCAGTACCACATAAAAGCATGGATTTCATTGTGCCATTAAATAAATTGTAAATCAGTTCAAAAGCTAAAAGTTGTATGTAAAAAAATCCCCATAAATTAAAATGGTCATTACCAGCACTGTCAAGAGCCAAGTTCTTGCTGTTTTCTTTTCCCTCAAACATGGGTGACCTGGCCATGGTCTCCATTAGCAGCCTCAAGAATTCTCTCCTTGGCCCTCCTAAATCAATCCCTTCCTCATTTCTCCCCATGTCATCTGAGAATTTTACACAGATCATCAAGTTGGGGCTATAGGACACCCTTTGGAATCCTCTCACGGCTCCCTCCCAGACAGCAGAGCGATTTATATTAAATTTGCACAGTTGTTTTGTGCTAATTTTGCTTGAGAGTTCCAGCAGTATCTCTTGAACCGGGACCTTTTCTGCACTATAAAGACAACATCAAAAACAAATGATCAGATATGACAAAATAATCTTAAAATGAAATAGTTCACATCAACTATCTGATCACATCGTCCTCAAGAGTTGACACATTCTGTGTTTGTGCTACTCACATTTGACTCTCCATACTGGCAATTATAGCCTGGTTTAATTCCTCATCATCTGACGAGTCATCAGGATGAGCAGCCATAAGTGTTAAATATGAAGAGTAGTCTTCATCATGACCGCTAGTGCCAGGGTTGCCATCTCCATCCATTGTAGCAACCCTGCTGGTGCTAGGTTGATGGTCCACACCCTGATGGATTTGTGGACCATCAACTTCAAAACAGTCATCATCATTGACTGTTTCATCATCATTCTTGTCCTCAGTTGCACAACTTGTTGATCTTGTAGTGATGTGGGAACAATCATTTTCTTCATCTGAGTCGGTCTTAAAAAGAAAAGAAAGAAGACCAAAAATATATATCAAAAGCAAAAATTACAACTTTGAAATTAAATAACCATATTGGACCAAGTTATTGTTTGACCGATTCAAACAAGAAACCTTTGTTTGCGCTTTTCTCTGGTTTGATTGCTCTCAAACCTTTGCTTTAATTGAATATATATCGTATACTGCTACTAGTAATAAACAGTTTACGTTTCATTTTCGAAAGATACAATTCTATTTAGTGAAATGTATTAAAAACAAATAAAAGAAAGAAAGCAAAAGGGTCCTTGATGGTCTCACATACAGGCCTTTGGTTCTGAAAATCTTGTGGATCAGCATTGCATTCAGCCCCTGGCCCTCCTGGAGTTTAGGGGACACCAGCTTGTTGCCGCAACCCATTAGAAACTGGAGGCTACAAAGAAGATGGGGATATTACAACAACAAAAAATGCTTTTAGGCTATGTAGTTTGTTGTACGATGGTGTTAGTGTGTGTGAGTGTGTGTGTCTCTTGGTTTCTTGCTCCTACGACGAGTTATGTGACAGAGTCATGTACATTTTATAACAAATGCTATTGTATTATGTTTGTAATAATCATGATTGCACTTTGTTAACCTGTGTTTGTTCTTTAAAATGTTCTATAAATAAAGATTATTACAATATTAATTAAAAGTAAGAAAAAAAAAAGTCTTTACCTGACATCCTCTGGAATGAGCTGACCAAAACCATCTCTGATGTGTGCCATAACAGCCTGGTGGTCCCAGGCCTTCTGGAACTCAAAGGCACTGAGGATGTGCCCATGTTTGTGCAATCGTAATTTTGGACCTTGTTTGCACACTGTTTCGCATGATGGATTTGGAAGTAATATAACATCCTTGTTGAAGTGGTCATGCTGCTGTGACCTAGCTCTGAAATAAGAATATAACTCTTAAGACTACATGAAAACAGCCACTGCACGTTAAGTCATGCTACCATAGATAAATAAAATACAGAGACCACAGTCCTAGAACAACATACAAACTTGTACAAATAATAGATATCCAACATTTACTCCTTCGAGTTTAATATCGTTAATTTATTCATACAGTAGGCTAGGCTAGTGTCGTAGGGGTGAACTAGCCAGCTAGCAAACTGCACACGATGGTAATATGAGTTCAGTAAAGTTGGCAAGACATTCACAGATTCGGATCAATAAGTCTTAAGCGAAACGTTGTTAAAGCCCTTGATCTGTGACATGATTTTGGTGAGAATATACAGTATTACGGTGAGGTTATTGAATATTTTTGTAATATCTCTTTTCGGTGTTGCACTTTGTAGACGGTCCCTGCGCACTCGTTTCTCAGCAAGCTGTACATAGACACCAATGTTATGTGTCCATCACGGAGGACGAGTCATATTGATGAAAACTCGCCTGTGGCCCGTTGTCCACGTTACTACGGTGGGAATTATGCAGCGTTTGTGCTTTAAGGATCCTCTCCGTCATTACTCATGCTTTATGCATGTCAAGAGGCTTGTCTCGGTCACGTCACTTTTTCGCTGAACACAAACCAACACGTTATTTGTCGGACCCATTTGTCAACAAACCCGGTGAATCCAGCATGTCTGTTTTAAGAAGATCAGCTGCTGGAGATCAAAAGTGACGGTGGCCTTAAAAATATGTTTGAGAAAACAACTCTGCCGGTGTCATGGATTAAAGTCACGGCAGAATACCCTGAGATCGCCACAACAACACTAACAACTCTGTTTCCATTTCCGACATCATATCTGTAGTGACATCGGTGGAATCATTTTGAACTAACGAATTAATTTTTTATTTTAAATAACAAAACAAGCTCTCCAAAGCGCACAGAAGCGCATCGTGTGAGTGATGGAGCTTTGGGATCCGTTCGTCTCCGTCTTGCTGATAACTTACCACGCAATAATTAATTTGAGGCCGCGTATTAACAATTCGTTAATTTCGTTAAATAAAAAAAAATATCTGTCGATGTCACCAGAGTCCGTACCAGAGGGACTCCGTAGTGAGGCTCCGTAGCCGAACCTTAACGGGCGGTCCGTGAAAATATAGTCTGACGTCCAACCTTGTCTTCTTGTCTGCAAGTGTTCATTTTTCACAAAAGAGAGTAACGCGAGTAACGAAATAGTTAACGAAAAAGTAATCGTTACTGCTTTACTTGATTTAAAAAAATACTTTGTTACATGCTCGCGGAATTAAAGTAACGCGTTACTCCCAACACTGGCTTTAACAACGTTTAGCTTATGATTTATTGATCCGGGAAGTCCGAATCTGTGAATATCTTGCCAACTTTACAGAACTGGTAATATGAAGATAATTTCAAACTCCGACTACGTATAATTACCTTTTTCTCCTCATGCCTTTAGATGTCCATGTGCCGAAGCACTGCTGCGCTTGATAGCGGGGTGCAGGTGCACAGTTTCTCCTGACTGGACCTGCAGCAGACAGTGGCACGCCGCTGCGCTGCCGAGACGGAAAGAGAGCTGCTAGCTGGCTGTCCAGTGTATCCGCACCTGGAGCTGCTGCAACGGCCGGCTGCTGCCGAACAGTTGAGGCCTAGACAGAGTCCTGATTGCCTCCGCTGAGGCCAATATATTGTTGAGTAATGCCGTTGCTTCTTGTAAATTGGTTGAGGGCTGTTGAGCACATGGTCGAGATTCCATCCTTGATCACCTTCCTTTTTTTACTGAAACACCTTCCGTTTCAACTGAACCACCTTCCTTTTTAATTGAACCACCTTCCGTTTAAACTGAACCACCTTCCTTTTTAACTGAAACACCTTCCGTTTCACCTGAAACACCTTCCGTTTCAACTGAAACACCTTCCGTTTCAACTGAAATTTTCATATGTCTGTATGAGAGCTTTTCATATGTGCGTGTGTGAGCTTTTAATAAGTGTGTGTTAGAGCATTTCAGTTGTGTGTGTGAGGGTATAGTTTTTCAGTAGTGTGTGTGAGGGCATTTCAGTTGTGTGTGTGAGAGCGTATAGTTTTTAAGTAGTGTGTGTGAGAGCATTTCAGTTGTGTGTGTGAGCGTATAGTTTTTCAGTAGTGTGTGTGAGAGCATTTCAGTTGTGTGTGAGAGCTTTTCAGTTGTGTGTGTGAGAGTATAGTTTTTCAGTAGTGTGTGTGAGAGCATTTCAGTTGTGTGTGTGAGAGCTTTTCAGTTGTGTGTGTGAGAGGGTATTCTGAATAATGTCCCTCACGGCCCCTCATAGTGTGCAACCTATGTGAGCAACACTACCTGCTAAACATTGCTACGGTTCTAATATATAGATTAAATAAAAACCGATTTTCACTCACCGGAAGAACTTGACAACAGAGTTGTTAGACGGTCTGTTAGTACAATGAACTGAACAGCAAGCCATGGTTTGTGTCGAGTGCAGTGACGGGAATCCGCCAACATGAACCGATGAGTGGACCGAGCAGCTTGCAGGTGGCTAGCGTGGAGCTAGCGAGCAGCTAGTGATAAACTGTCAATAGACCACGCCCTTAATTATGCATAATTTTAACGAGCTTAAACGAGGGAGTTAGAAAAAAATTCACCCCCCTCAGAGTTGTCATGAAGGAATAACCTCGCGATAGAGACTAAAATCAATTTTTGTTCCAGTTCTTCCACCTCTTTAGTGTATATGTTTTGTGTTTTTGTCTAGTTAAGACTCTTTTTATATTAAATACTCTTTTTTTGTTAAAACATCTGCTCCTGGGTCCTACTGCTTCCACTTAAACCTGACACTGGGACCTCGGGCTCAGCTACGACTCGGACGAGACCGTCCTCTTCAAGTACTGCAGTGGGACGTGTCCCCGGGTTCGCTCCAACCACAACCTCACTAACCTGCTGCTCAGTGGGGTGCTGCCCCACCCAGCACCCGGGGAGCAGTGGCACAACACGCCCTGCTGCAGGCCCACCCACCACGAGGACGTGGCCTTCCTGGACAATTCGCACCGCTGGCAAAAGGTGGAGAAGCTGTCGGCCGCCGGCTGTAGCTGTGTGGGTTAGATGGCTGAGGGTAGATGGGAGAAGGGTTGAGTTGAAAGGGGAGAAAGGGAGAAAGGGAGGTGTGTATGATAGCTTGTGACGACCCAGCAATTCCAAGGGGACATGTTTGCTGCCAGTTTTTTATGTAATGTCTGTAAATGAAGAGTTTAATTTCATGATGGAAGGAAGCTGAAACCCTTTCTAATGAAATGAGAACAAAATTAACTATTGTAACGTTTAGGTGAAAAAAATCCAGTTTTTCTACTGAAAAGTGACCTTGAGTGACTCACTACGATAATAATTACTTTATTTTGATAACATTCGAGAAAAGGTTTTTACTTTATCTGTCATCTGCAAAAAATACATAATGAAATTGACGTGTGTTCTTCAAATGTAAATACTTGTACTTTAACTGTTGTTCATGTCAGCTGATTTGGACCTACTCTGAATCTTAACTTCCTGACAAACAAACAAATGTACGAAGCTGCGTAGATGCAACGTCTGGTTTGACAAACGCAGCCAAGTTCTTTAGAGTTCAGACGTATTCATCAACAAGCCAGTTAAGAAAATGTATTTATGTAAGATAAGTTATATATTTATTTGATGTTGTCCTCTATTTTGTAATGTGCTCATCTCTACATTTATTGTGTGTGAAGTTCCTAATAAAGATCAACTTGTACAGAAAGGATCAGTATATGCAGTCTGTTCATTTCGAGTGAAAAGAAAAATTACACGATTTGGAAAATGTTCATAATCAAGTTTTTTTTTATTAGAAATATAGAAAGATACAAAAATCAAGTCCTGGATTATTTCTCAAAGACAAACGAATCCCTCTTGAAGTAAATATAGATTCACATCCGGATCATTTATTGTTTAGGTCTGTGAGCAAAAGTTCAGCCTTTTTGTAAAAACTGTACAGAAACTCTCACAGACTAAAGGCTGAAATATGCTACTCCGACTCCGTTGCAGACGACCGGACGGACGGATACGGCGGACTCTTTTTCGTTTATGGTTCTTCGAAGGCTGTGGGTGCTGAAAACAATTCACCGCCAGAACAGTAGGTGGCGCAACGGAAGACAAGCTTAGAGAAGCCTACCTCATGACGTCTTTGTATGTAGAAGAAGTCGTCGATTGTTTATTTACCTCCTCCCGGCTTTCCTCACACACAGTGACAATGGCAACCAACAGACAAAGGCTGTTGATGGAGCTGCTTGACATGGAAAAGGACTTGCTTGTAATGTATTTTATGAGACGAGAACAACAAACGAATCGTAGTTGTGTTTGGGTTTTAAAGTGGCGGTATTGTGATATAGGGAATGAAACAGGAAGTCTGAGGTCCGGAAATGACGTCGTTCGAAAATGATGTTGTAAGCGGACCAATCACAGCCAAGGGGTATCCCTAGGCTCTGCGACATGCCGACGTATAGCTAGAAAAATCAGAGGTGCACGTAGAGCTCTCCGAGATGCTCAGAGAGGGTGTTCCACGTCGGCGAATGCGTTCCCACGTCCTCCTCTGGCTCCGCCCCCCATACCTGGACACGCCCCTCCATGGCGGTGAGGAGGCACGTCTCTGTGGGGTGGAAGGACAGCGACTGGACCACAGCTTCTCCCACGAACAGCTTCAAGGTCAAAGAGCCCTGGAGGTCAGAGAGTCAGAAAAAACATTAGAGGTACTTTCTAGCACTGTGATAAATATACAGACTGACCGGATTGAGATTGAATTTGATTCAACTGGAGCATCATCACATTCACATTATTTTCTACCATATAGCCACACAGGTGGGCCACAGGCTGCTGCTCTGCTGGACGGAGCTCTGTTCAGCATCAGATTTCTAGCTTTCCCCTGTCATCAGTAAATTCTGTTCACTGTTCACTGAATTACTCTTATGATAGTAAAGGAAGGTGAATGCTGACCTCAACCCGGTCCCAGCAGTAGACGTGCCCGTCCTCAGAGCAGCTCAGGACATGTGTGTCTTTATTAGTGAGACAGCAGTCCAGCTTGTAGTCCTTCATCTTATGTCCTTTAAACCTGAGAGAAACAAACGAAAGAAGGCCTCAACATTTATATGTGACAGTAAACTTCCCAGGAACCTTTTCTAATCTTTAAATTTTTCATTTTATTGCAGCTGTGTCAAGATTGATGTTGAGTCACCTCTGCAGTGTTTTAGTTGTTTTGAAGACTTTATATAAAAAGGCTTTTGTGAATTTCGATGAATGTGCTCTAATAGTGTATTCCATGTTTTATCATTTGAAACAAAACTGAACATCACTCACCTTCCCAACATTTCCCCTGTGCTCTTATCCAGTAGTAGGAGCTTTGAATCCAAACTGGAGCTCAGCGTGCACTGACCGTCTTGACTGAAACAAACGCACGTGATGGGACCTGGAACACACACAAGTTTAAGATTATGTTTATAACCAGCTCACATTTTCAGGTGTTTTTGCTTGGTGACATAACGTCACTTCCCGGTGACTTAATAATGCTTCTATTACACTGATCCTACTATTCTTGCTACTTTTTCCAGTGAATGTTATTTTCTTTAAAACATGTTGACTGACTGTTGATGAAGTCCTCGTACAGCTGACCGATCCTCATGTCGTAGCGCCTCAGATTGCCGTCCAAAGATCTGAACAGAAGATGATTTCAGAATAATGTGGATGTGAATTACTATAGTCTGTGCCTAACTACAATGGAGGGCTGATGAAACTGGGGAAACATGTTTATTGCCAG
Organism: Limanda limanda; assembly: GCF_963576545.1. Lineage (NCBI taxonomy): Eukaryota > Metazoa > Chordata > Actinopteri > Pleuronectiformes > Pleuronectidae > Limanda > Limanda limanda. The sequence goes on along the minus strand of NC_083637.1, from coordinate 24,748,389 downwards.
TTAAGAATTTAAGCTGCAGCAGGACAGGAGCAGTTTGTTGATTTGTGATCGATTCAAAATGCAAAAAGCTTTTCTCACCCTGTGAGCAGCTCGTGTTGCATCACCTTCAGGCTGCTGACGCCGTCCGTGGCATCGTCCAAAATCATGGCGGGCTCATGTCCTCTGGACCTGATGTCCCAGCACCTAACTGTCCCATCTATGGACCCTGGATGAAGAAACACACACAAACACACACACATCATAACAAATACATATTTTACTGAGGAAATATAAAAACATTTATTTTAGTCGAGGATCAGTATTAGTTTGATGAGCTCTTTGCAATTTAAAATAAATACGGACCACAAAACTCACCTCAGTGTTCAACTGGTAAGATATATTTAATATTACACACTGTGATAAAAACCATATATAGTGAATCATTCATTGATCGGAGGCTTTTTATTGAAAACTCACCAGAAAAGATTACATTTGGGTCCTTGTTAAACTGGACACAGTTGACTTTCTGTGAAAAGAGAGTGATGTAAAGAAAACTGGACAAATACTTCTACAACAACAGGAAACACGGAGTTATAATCCGCTGAACTGACCCCGGCATGACCTCTGAGTTTGCGTGTGACCTGTCCCGTGGGGACGTCCCACAGGATCACAGTCTTGTCTGAGCTGCAGGTGCAAATTAAGTTGTTGTCATAAGAGCTGTGGAAGAAAACAAAACACGCGGCACAGTGATTCAGTTTCTCTTCTTTCTTCACGTTTTTACACTTGACACTCATTCATTCATTTCACTAAAGCAACTGTCCTGTGGAGGACGTCTCAAAATCAACTCACCCATCAGCGTCCAGAACCTCGTATCTGTGGCCACTGTACGACTGCAGCAGGGTCCCTCTGCTCAGACTCCACAGCTTTAGAGACTTGTCACTGCCACAAGACATCAGGTAGCTCCCATCAGCTGAGCAGGGAGACAGGACACAGGCGTAAACTATTAAGAATGAGACTAAGATGGAGAGTTCACAAAGGCCTAATTACAAACTGGGAAAAGCCGGCAACTGTCTGGAGCCTAAAGAGCATTGTGTTAATGAGGACCACAATGACACCGTTGACTTGGAATCCCTCCATTTCTTTACGAGAATTTCTGACGGTCATTTCTTCAAGGATTTGTCCATAAAATGTCTTAGAATAACAAAAATGGGTCCATCGTGTTTCCATAAGTCCTGAGTGAACATGCTCAAATGACTTTTGTCTAGCAACAAATGAACAAATGTTTATTTGTTAATAATAGCAAAACAGTTTCTATGTCGTTCTGCTGTAACAGGTGTACAGCTAACACAGATCCCAAACATCACTCTAATCTATCTATCTATCTACAATGGGGACATTTGCAGGATTAAGAATGACTTTCACATCTTGCGCATGATGTTGAATCCTGGTACTGTTGAGATAGATAGATATATAGATAGAATCCTTTATTAGTCCCACAGTGGTGAAATTTGAGGGTTTTACATCAGCAGCGCAGGCACAGTGCAACAAGAACAAAAGAAAGAGCAAAACAACAAAGTAAGAAACAAAAACAACAATGAGCAAAAAGAAAAAGTCAAATAAGCAAATAAATAGTAAGTAGTAGAACAACTGAACAATAAAATTAAATAATTAGATAATTTAATTAAATAATTAAATAAATTAAATTGCAAATATTGTGTTGTGTGTTAAATGGGGTCACAGCTGGTTATACAGTCTGACAGCAGTTAAGTAGATGAGTTGGGTGTTTCTCACCGTTGAAGCGAACCGCCCTGACAGCGCCCTGCTGACAGTCGATGGTCCTGAGAAGATGCTGAGGAAGCTGGGGAGCCTTAGGTCTGGACTGAGGGAACGCCATGACACAGCCTGATCCCCAAAAAACCACAACATGCACACGTCAGCAACCACAACGACTTCCATCACAGTAGAAACTCTTCTGAACCCCTGTTAGCAAGGTTAGCATTACTTCTCTCCACAGGAACACAAAAGCACTGCATTAGTTTGTTCATTTAACAGGAATCAGGTGGAAGCTGCTAAAGAAGCCAGCTGAGTTACTTCAGTTTATGTGATTCTTGTATAAATGGGTTGAACAGTAGATTGGAACAGAACTAGCATGTTCACTGATTAGCAGATGTTTACACAGTTAACTGCTAACTAGTGCTACACACAGTTAACTTACCTAAACCAGGTTTAATATAGTGGGAGCGATGCTACTGCTGATTAATAAATAGTTGATTTATTAATATTGAAAGGAATCAAAGGTCAGTTTATTATCTGCTTTCATTCCTTTGATCCATTGATATGTTTGATAGTTCGTGCAAAACACGCTGGGTTCCGCAGTCCTGTTGAATAAAAGTTCAAACCTTATTTTCCCCTTTTTTCAGTTTTAAGTTTTAGTTAATTTTACATAAATGAAAAGTTAAAAAATACATTCAAATAGATCAAGTTTGTATATTTAAACAAAAAATGAAGCTCCTATAAAAAAAACTCTTAGACTCTACAGATTATCCATATTTGTTTCAGTTGAAGAGGTGCGCATGGATCGCAGCTACTGTTCTTTCATCAGTTTTGCAAACTCCAGAAGCTCAAAGGACACCAAGCAGATGATGAGCAGCTTCATGTGAGTATACAATACAGGATTGTAAATAAAGATGGACGGCACGTCTCCTCCACTTCCTTCCACTATCCAGAAACAAAGCCATATATACAGGATTCAAACGCTCCTATCTTGCAGCAAATGACGTCATTTGGAGCCAGAGTCTGGATAGTATTGATCGGGAATGGAAGAGCAGTAGAAAGGTCCTGCAGATACACATGCTCGACCAATCCAGAGTCCGTCTCAGTCCTTACATTTGAGAGCCATCATGCCTTCCAATTCTTAAACGCTTCAATACGAATCCAACCTGAGCTCAGCTGCAATGCTTCATTGCTTGTAAGCAAAATATGTAATTAAATAATGAAGAGAGCAGGAGTGGGTTTTATGCCTCATAAGCAATAATGTGAAACTCCACCAACAAAAGTGCCAACAAGAAACAAAACTAGAGGCAGCAGAACTGTTCGTCTACAACACGATAAAAACTAACGAAACTGAATATTAAAATTAAGGTAGAATCAGGGTCTGGAAAATGAAGCCTTTGCGAAAAAACTAAGCAAGCAAGTTGATTTTTACACTTTTCATGGTGGGTTCTTCTCCCCTGTGCCGTCTGCAGGTTGTCCTTCTCAGCAGTCGTCATCTCCTACCTCCAGAACCCACAGCCAATGTCGCTGCCATGGTAACCGAGGGCCAATCGTCAATAAAGTTTTACAGATTTAAAATTAGCTGTTGCCTTTTGTCTGACATAATGGATTAAATGTATCAGGGGGAACTGTGTGTCCTCAAGAAGTTCTATGGTGTGAATTCAAATTTAGCCTTATTTACATACATATAATTAAAGATATGCAGTCATTCAGGGGCAGATCCAGGGGTGTGACAAGCGGGACACTGGCCCCAGCTCAATTCTGATCTGCCCTGACGTGCCCGTTTCCTGTCAGTAGTCTTGTTTTCTAATAAACTAGTCACTTACAAACAACATTAACAATAGATGTGACAGTTTGTGAAGAATTTTTATTTTCCAAGCTCTTTTTGAAGAGCACAATTATCCTGAACAAGGGACAATTTTCAAAATAGCAGGGTGGGTGTAGACTCTCAGGAAACCTCCACGACTCCTAACACCCCGACAGCTTAAATACCTGGGACTCCAGATGAGAGGTGAAACGTCTTCAAGAAACTCAACCACGGCCAGTTGACCGTTTTTTTAGCACTTGGATATAATACGACCTGGATGACTGAGAATCTCCACAGATAATTAAAATAAATATAATCAATGAGATGTGGCTTTTCTCAAATGTATACAGCTAACAGCAAACAATAAATGACTTAAATGTTCACCCAACTGAATCAGGAACTGTGCATGGATGTTGGACTGATAATCTGCCTGCAGCTGCACGCGTTCCCCTTCTCTCTTTCACCTCCTCTCAGGTCATCTCTCCAGTGTCAAATATATAATAAATGCTCTTAAAAATAGTCCTTAAAAGAGAGATGTTTGATTTAGTTACCTGAAGCCACACTTGTCTCATCTCACTGAAGAGGTGCTAAATCTTCCCAAACAATAGAGTGTGAAGCAAATTGATTATTGATTATGATATTGATTTCGAGGAGCCGCTGTAACATTACTAAGTGATGGGGTCCCACTTTTCAATGTAGCTGTTGCTCAGGCTTTTTATTACCTGAGGGAAGCAGAAACAAGCTGTTAACACACTGCTGACACACATATGTATGTTATTACATTTTAACGATGCAGTTGCATAAAGCAATGCTTTTAGCCCCTCATTTGGTTTAGTCTCGTGCACAGAGCTTCACACCATTCCACTGATTTACAGGTGGCAGTAAAGTGTCAAGAAACGCAGCAATGTGCAGGAATGATAAATACGGATGGCTAACTATGAGATTTGTTTTTTAGATTTATTTTTTTAATGAAAAAGGCTGTGTGCTGTGACTGGAAACAATGCTGATGAGAGTGCTGACAGTGAACCAAAACATTTAAGTCGTGGGCCAGAAAACCAAAGTGAAGTCACAGAGAAAGACTGTGATGCTCCAGATAAGGTAAAGGGAACCGCGAAACAACTTTCACATACATGTAGTCACGTTATGTTTACACATTTAACACAAGGGGAAATATTCATCCAGCCCACACGTAAAGCAGGTTTATATAAAATTAGATGTGCGTCACAGCTGATATAATGCTGTACTTCAGTGAGGGCTGTCTGGCTGTGTTGAGATCCCCTCCAGGGCCGTCGGTGTCGACACTGTCTGCAGCTGATCAGCATTGAAAACTTTGCATGTAAGAGTTCATCAAAGTTGAACCCTTTGTGCTGGCTCTCCTAACATTGCCCACATTTTGTTGGAGTGCGTGTCTCGAGCCAGTTTGCGCTTATTATTTGCTCAAGGTCTAATATTTCAACTGGAGTGAGAGAAGCGAATTTCGCGTCTTTTAATCTTTGCATAGACCTTGTGTAATGTAACTTAATGATGTCATTTCATCGCGTGAAAATTAGCTTTTGGTGTAAACGCAACAAGCGAGTGCAATAATCACAGCATTTTGATTTTAACACACTGCGTTTGCCACTATTAGCGCTGGTGTGACTGAGGCCTGTTCTTAATCTCAGAGTGTGATTTTAAAGTATGAATGATACAAACTCTGAATGTCTTCTGTGCACTCTGGCTCTCTGTGATTACATTAGTGGGGACGCAGCCCTCTCAGCTTTCATCACATCCAGGATACAGTAAGCAGGCATTCGGTTTCATAAAAAGGTTGACATGACACACCTCGTGTTCTGATAGAAACTGGCACTTAGAGTCTGTCTAACACACACACACACACTCACTTTGGCTCCCACAAAAAGCAGCCAGTAGATACTATAACACATCATCCTCATCGCAGCCGAACTTGTCATCATCCCCAATGAATATTTAATTCCTCTCCCCCTTGCCGGCCTTCTCATCAAATGTCTGCTATTAATGCACTGCAGATGTCGGGTGCACTGCACCTCCCTGCACCTCCTCCCTCCTCCCTCCTCTGCTCCACAATGACTTGTGTCCTGGCCAATGCATTATGACTTGTAGGGGTGACTCAGGCCGGGCTGCATGCCACTGGAGTTTGGGGTGACATGAACAGAGAGAGGTTATATCAGGTGACGCACTAAAGCAGCAGAACCCGACATGACTCAGTCACAGATTATTGGCAAGATTTCCCCAAATCATTTTCATAAAAGAAACTCTGAATAAATTCTCTAATGGGCATTTACACATGGACATGTTGAATGGGCTGACCTCGTGCAATGGAGAACTGCCTTGAGGTTATCAAAGCTCCATTTGCAAGTGGCAGTGCAGGTAGTAGCCAATCAAATCATGTTTAAATCACACATGTTTATATAAAGATGGAAGATGCTTCACTTCCTTCTGCCAAGAAGAAATAAAGACACAATATCATGGATACCAACAGGGACATCGTGCACATTTGGAACAAGAGTCTGTGCAGTAAAGCAATTGGAGGACGGAGATGTGGTCTTGAAGTCCTGTCATGTATGTGCTCGACCAATCACAAGTCAGTCCAAGCTGTCAATCATGATGTTTCACACCATTTAATTAGCCTCAAATGAGCAATTAAAACCTAATTAATCTGAAAATTGAACAAAAATCAGTGTGAATAAGAACTACTATAGGTGACACACACCATCTTTGAGAAAAATCATCTGACGTGTACTTTGACTTTTTATTCTATTAAAATGGAGGAGGCAGGATTTCTGAGCTGTAGTACAGTCAGCCACCAGGTACTGATCGAGACACTTTAGCTTCACTTTTGGAGAACATCATGTCGTCCATCTTTATATACTACCTTTGAAATACTCAAGCCAATCAGATCACATTAGGAACATACAGGTCCTGGGGATTTTTCTTTTTTCTTGTGTAATGCTTTAGCATGTAATTAACAACTAGGATGGCACTTCAGAACAAAAGTCGGCAATAGTGTCTGTCACAAGTGGGAAAATGTGATTGGTTGTTGTTGTGATGCTGCATGATGTGCATCAGGTTCTCCCACCATCAAGCATTGATGTAACAGCTCTGTTACAGTAAGACAACAGAAGTCAATAAAAAATATTGTGTGTGATATTGATTTTGCCGTTTAATGAAGGTGTGGAAGCTTCTCATGGGACGATTACTCTACACACCAACTGGTTTTAAAAACCTTCCACAATTCAACATTTTGTTGGGGACCTGTTCTAATCCCTCACGGACCCTGATGGGTCCCTGGAATACAATTTGGGAGTTACTGAGCTGCTGTGTGAAGCCCACAGGTTGTGCTTTGAAAGCATCAGTAAAGGAAGTCATTGATACATGCTGAGAAACAGCTGTTCACATAAAATCATAGTAGCTTATTAGCAAATTGTATGATAATGATTCCTGTGGGAAAAGTGGTTGCAAAAGAAAGAAACAACAGTTTAGTCAAGAAATGCAAATGAGGTGAAGAAAGACTGTGATGCATTTCTTCAACATGGAGCCATGTGTTCTGAAGCTGAGCGACGAGGTGATTTGATGGAGCCGTTGACCCCGGTGTGCTGCTGTTTGCTTCAGACAGATGCTGAGCCGAGTGGCTCACACTAATTGGCTGCATCTCATCCAGACTAAATGCCAGCAGATGAGCACAGAGCGGAGCAGCTGCCATTAAAAAGCTGTGCATTGAGTAGAGCTGCAGCTCTAAGACAAGGGCTCTCTTTCACCCAGGAGTGGAGGGTACATGGAGCCACAGCCCTGACCTGTGTATGAGGAACATGCAGCAGGACGCCACGGTCTCAAACTGTGCACGGGGACGGGGAGACAGGCGAATGCCAACAGTGCTGAGGGGAGAGGAGAGAAATAATGATGCAGTTCACCTTTTAAAGCTTCAACTGGAAAGAGGAGACAAAGTGAGAACAATGAACAGCAGAGGAGCAGAAAAGAGTCATATCAAGATTAGATTAGTAGAAGTCTTGGTGTGGTTTCGTAAAATCAACATAAAATATCAGCAGCGACATCACTCTAAATTTTTACCTCCACCAACCAGGTTATGTTTTTCATCTGCATGTGTGTGTTTGTTTTTTGTTGTTGTTTGTTAGCAGGATTATGCAACAAATGGAAAGATAACCACCAGGATGTGGTTTGTGTGGGCAGTGGAAGAATCAAATCCACGAGTTTTCAATTTCTTTAAAGCAACACTATGTATCTTACTGAGCAACAGCGCCCTCTGGTGATAGACTGTGTCGGGCACTGTCACCGAGCGACCAAACGGTTTTCATGTAGAGACAAAGACAAAGCTTGAATAATGTGATGACTGCGTCGTCCCACTCACTGAACTGACACACAACTGGATGGTGGACATTATGATCAGCTGCCTTCTGAAGCTGAGGAGCTGCCGCTATAAGTAGCTCTTAGACGGCACTTACCGATAGCACTTTGTAGTCTGGCTTTCTTGAAGAGAATTATACTTTGTGGATTCTTGTTCTGGGTTTGTGTCCTCATGGTTGAATGCACGTATTGTAAGTCGATTTGGATGAAAGCGTCAGCTAACTGTAATGTAATGTTTAATAAAACCTCCAAACTCTGTTGAAATTCTTGATAGTTTAAAAGTTCCCTCACTGAATATCAGACATAACCACATGGTTTTTAATGACTTAAGTCGTTTTAACTGATCTTCAGTTCAGCATTACTCTTGAACTTGCTGGACCTGATTCTACCAGTTTGAGGTGCGAGGAGGAGCAAGAACAAGCATTAGGGGATGAAGAGCAGAACAGTTTTCCATTCTCCAAGTCAATGTACCATCACACTAATTTTGAAGCTGCTGTTTTGACACAAAAAAGTTGCATTGTTAATTAATATTTAATGAGACGATTTTCAACATTTTCGTGATTTCTCAGAAAATAATTCATGGATCTACTGGACTCACACTGAGTGTGTGCAATTGATGCAGATCCAAATAAAAATCCAGATCTATTTAAATTTATAAATTGTTTTAAAAAGGTCAGAGGGAATTATTTTAGTATTGAAAAGCATTTCATTGTGTCAAGTGATTTTTTTTGAATTCATACTCTCCCACTCTCAGTTCTTTATCTCATACACACATGCGTTCATAACACACTGCATTTTATCTCTATTTGGATATAAAACTAATGACAGAGAACATATATACTGCCAGATGTGAATTTGTGTACTGGCTCCAATACTTGTAAATATATCAGCTTGTGGTGTAAACACTGTATTTCTTAATAGCCATGGTTGTATACATTTATCTTGATGAAGATTCACTGGGCCCACACACACACACAGTGTGTCCACCAGCAGTAAACAATATCATTGTGTCCCATGAGTCTTTAGTCATTGTCACACCATCACAGCCTCATGGGAGGTGTTGCAGTCGGACAAAAACTAAATTGGCTTATCTTTTCCTGCCTTTGTTAAAGTGTTTAAATGTTTTATTCCAGAAGCTCAGAATAAGCACAGAAATGTCTGTAAATAATAGACTTGTATAACCTGGTAGCTGGAGACACAAGTCAGGAGCTAATCTGCTCTGTCTGGAGGTTTAAGTTAGTCATTAGTTATAAACCTGAAGAGATGAAACAACATTTCCAACTCTCTGAGCCCAATATCATTAATATTGCACATGGTCAACTCTAATTTGAACTACAACATTTTATATGCAGCTGATTTGACGAGAAGGAAGGTTAAGGAAACTTATTGATCCCTAATTTAAATACAATATAATTTTGTTCTTAAACACTTAAAGAATGAGGAGATCTGCAGTTCCTGGTATCTTCATGAAAATATGAATGTCTAGCATCACAGTGCCCCCTGGAGCCAAATCCATTAAACTATCCACTTTTTTTCAAGTCAAACTTTATTCATTATCTCAAAAAGAAAAGAAAAAGAAGAAGTAGATTCTGATTCTGAGCGAATGACAATCCCACCCCTCCCCCTCCCATCCCCACCAAACTAATTAACTCCCCCTAAATGTGGACTAATTGGAATATCTTTTAACTCAGTAAATAATCGGTGGCCTTTTCATCTTTCAGTGAGTGTCGGCCACAACACTGAGCGCACCAATCCAATGCAGGGAAATAATTAAGCTCCACAGCATCCGACAGCAGAGCAGTGAGACAGCGAGCTTCAGAAAATGTAAGATTCTGTCTTATTGCTCAGAGTTTAACTCAAGGTCGCGACCATCGCTTTGTAGATGTTCGCACTCGTTTTTTTTTTACTTCTGTGGGGATTTTAAATGTTACTTCACCGTGTCGTCCATCACACACTTCATCTGACAGAATATCATAAAAAACAAAAAAACACACACACTTGGTAAGACATTCACATCTGATTAGACTTCTGTTAATAAATTAATCAATGTCAGTAAGCCCCCATATCCCCCCCCCCCCACCACCCCCCCATGTTACCCACAATTCCAGCATCTTATCCACTGTCACTTTCTTGAGCCAAAAGAGAAACAAGTCAATCTTGCATCGCACTGAACAGCTTATAAATCACCATCAGGAGTGGATGAAGCGCATTTCTATGACCTGTGGGTGTTTTACTTTAAAGTAACATGGTTGCCAATGGTAGATGGTACATCTTTGGCGGTCCTTCACACACAGATAGCAGTCATACAGTCGCTTATTGGTGATGGCATTATAGCTTTCAAAGCAGTTCAAGATCAAGTCAATGGTTCAACGTTGGGACAAAAAAGGTTTTGAGCTTGTGAAATGTTGTTTTAGGTCCTGGTCACATACATGCAGCTTCAAAGGGAACATCACGATGCTGAGATTTGATTCATGTGTGACCAGGCCCTAAAATCTTAAGGTTGTATATCAGCCGTTGTCAACCTGTTTAACGTTTTGTGAAAAGTTTTATAGTGTCTAAATAAAACCTGTTCACAAATCCCTGGTAGTTCTGATTAAATCGTATTGAGTTCAGCCGTGTTCTGGACATGGTTATCCACAGTAACTGATCCTAAACCAGGTTAGGACAAACATCACAAGGAAGTGCTTTCAAAACACAACAGATTTTTAGCAGATCTAGATAAATTACAAATGTATAAAAATGGCTCATATTGTATCAAATATTCTCAAAACTTCGACAATGAGTGTTGTGGAAAAAAAGGTTCAAAAGGAAAAAAAAATAAAAACCTGTAAAATGTCAGCTTTCAGTTCAGTGAACCTGATTGGCTGATGAGGTGTGGTAATGCGCTTCGAGTGGTTTTATGTTGAGCTTCAACTTGGGGCCGAATCACATCTTTCGTGGGCTAAACAGTTTACTAGCGCCCATAATTAGCCACAGCTACTGGGGAAGTCCCAGTGTTTGCTGAGGATTATGGGAGCTGGCGTGTTGTTTAGCAGACAAAGGTGTGGTCTGAAGTGGGTCCTCATGTGCGCCGCGCTTTCTGTCTCTTGGCCTGACGTTTGGCTTCATCCAGAGCAGCGTTGTCTGCGCTGACCTGGCTCATGCTCCTCACTCCCTGAATACGATTCACGAACTGCAGCAGGAGCGGGATCACCTGCGAGAGAGAGAGAGGTGACAAAGGGCATCAAACTAAAGACCTCCATGCAGTTTATAAGTTTGAAATGTTAATATATAAACCCTTGAATAATTAGGCCATTTATGCCTATCAAACATTTGTACTGTATAGATTTGGAGATTTTACAAAGTAAAGTCCAACATATTTACTGTATAGATTAAGAGATTTTTCAAAGTAAAGTCCAACATTTTCACTGTGGAATAGAACATTTCAGGATACTTCAAAGTACTGTAAAAACACCTTGCTCAATAAGTTCAGAGAGAGACTAATGACAATGAATGAATAAATAAGAACTGATTAGATTACATGAAATCTAAATGATGCTTCATCTCAATTTAAATTTTAGGATTTGCCATAATAAGGCCAAAGTCCAGTGAATTTTATACCAACTTCATGGAATCAGAAATGCAATAGTCGAGTAGGACAGAGCTCTATGCACATCGAGTGTGGAGCAGGATTTTACCTTCTCGTGGTTGTATGCTGCCAACAGGAGCAGCAGAGTGAGGGGCAGAGCTAAGTAGGAGCCTTGGGCAATATCCTGGTCAGGCACTTTACGCTGTGGGAAACACACAGAGGCATTTATATATAAACACAATGAGGGATGAGACAACAACCCAATCAATACTGTTTCTCTCCTCGTCGTGACTCCTGTTGTTCTTTGTCTTTGCAAGGGAAACAGAGCAGAGGCTGCTACAGAGAACAGCAGATATAACTCAGTTTGGTTTTATAACAAAACCATCCGTTTCTTACAGTGGGGTTGAAGGTGAGCGTGATGTGCTTGTGGTATCCGCTGGAGGTGAAGGAGACCTGGGGCAGCGTGAAGTCATACTGGGAGCGGGACAGTGTGGAGTACAGCATCAGAACGTAGGTCTGGAGGAGACGGGGAGAGAGATGACTTTAGATCGAACAGCAGCATGTCCCGGGTCACAGTTAAGTCTAAAGCAATCGATAGATTTAGTGAACCATAAAAGCTCATTAAGATATGAATCGTAGTCGTGCAAGGGTCCATTTTTGCAAAAAACGCCTGCACCTGGACCCGACCGACAATTATCTTCCAGTCAAATCCAAACCCGTCCCGTGACTCAACCTATAACCCGTGATCAGACACACATGCTACATACACAGTCACCCACACTAATCGGGTGACGGCCTCCTTTTTCCTTTCGTTTTTGTGGTCAGCTGCAGCACCTGCGTCTGACAATGTGCTTCCTTCTTGGCAACGTGCTGAGCTACCTTGTGACTATGAAAAGCTCAAACTTTGATTAACAAGCAGCAAAGCCATTGAGGACGTATTCACCACTGACCAATGTTGTTTTTATGTCATCCTTTGATGTACTAGATGGCTTGTTTTCTGTTTCACTCACATAACTCTTAACACTGAAATGGTCAAAGGTAGTGTTGCAGGCTTTCACAATGATTCAAGTCCTTGCACCTGACTAGGCTTCATATAAGCTGAGGTGATTAGATTTTAAGAAAACTGCACAATTGTTTGAATTTCTGACTTATAGATCTATAAAAAAAATTATAGACTTGGGCTCTGACCCGCTGGACGCCCATGTGATTTAATTTAACCTGTGAATTCATAGAAATCATGTTTTATATCCGTTTCGCAGTTTTTTGGGGGGTTACCCACCACTACTCTGCCGTGAATAACCGGTGAATAATGTCGATTAGAAAAAATCTGACTTTTGGATTAATGACTACAAGCTGATACCTCTCCGTCCCTGTCCAGAGGAGGGAAGTGGAAGAAGAGTGACTGTCCCAAAGAGACGCTGTTGATCGGATTGTCCATATTGTCACTCTTATACAGCTTCACCTGCACACACCAGAAGAAGAGAAAATAGAAGAAACAAAGTGAGTAAAAACTTCAACCATGTGACCACTGAAGGGAAGATTCAGAGATTTATAAAATGTAACATAAGGAGAATCAGTCGTACCGACAGTGTTGGGAGGTGTTCAGGTGACGTGATGACGTTCCCGCTGAGGTCAAACTGATTGATCTGTCTGAAGGCGATGATGTTCACCCCTTCAATGTCATCGCTGCCGACCTGAGAGTGAACACACTGAGCTGAGTGAACAGATACAACCTTGAACTCCTAATAATGTCGGGAGAAAGCTCCGTACAAGTCACACAGTGCGATAATAACAGAGAATTAAGTGGAATTAAGGCATTTCCAGTCTTGCAGGAGAGATTAGGGGGCCTGCACTATTCAGACAAACTCAAATTATGAACCGAGAGGTTTTAACTTGCAACAGGATTATCGCTGCTTTTGTTCTGCCTATGGAAAAGGGCACATGTGATAAGGCTGCTGATGAGACACAATCACAGGGTTCCCACAGTCATTTTACAATTCAATTACTAAAGTATTCATGACTGTGTTACTGCAGCTCAAAACATAAAGGAAAGGACTACAGAATTACAATATGTTATTGTTCAGGCTGGATATCTGCTCTTTATATTCAAGTGGAGGTTCAAAGTTCGGTCTTGACTGTGGAAACATCAGCGTAGGAAGCAATTTCACATTCAGGTGCATTAAGTGGCCATTCGGGAGCTCTCTGATCGTAACACAGTCATCGAAGTCAAGAATGAACTCTGACCTTGAGCTTTAGGATCACATGGATGAGACATTGTTAAAGTGCTCAGACAATATTTATGATTCTGTGACATCTAAGCAAAAAAATGCCTTCTATAGTTTATCTTGTACAACATGCATTTTAGGGCAGCAACTAATAAATATCTTCATTATAGATGCATCTATCCATTGTTTATTACTTGCTCATTCAGTTTAATGTAAAAAAAAACCTTTGTCCCTCACAATTTCCCCCAAAACACTTGTTTGGATCAACCAGTTGACTTTTTGACATAAAGAACAGCTCATCCGAACATTCCAGAGACTGAAACTAGCAACAGAACAGAAACAATTAACCAATAGTCAAAAGATCAGCTTTTTTAATTTGCCTTTCACTGTGAGATTCCAAACTTCTCCTTGCATGTTTGCTAAATCCAATTGAACACTGAGCAAACATAAGAATGACTAAATATAAATATCTGCATCATCAACAATTTGCCTAGTTAGCTGAATGTTGCATTTAGGTTCTCCAATACATTGAAACAGATAGTGAGGTTAGACTCTTTCTAGAATTGCTCCTCCTAATATATAATTTGTAGCAAATTATTTTAAGTTATCTTGAATTCTCTAAAAGCTGAAGGACAGTTTGCACATCTGGACAGCAGTGTGGATCTTTTGCTTCTTACCTCTACAGCTCTGTGTTGAGGTAGCGCCCTCTCGATGTGGTCGTTGCCTTCAGGGCGGAGCTGAATCAGGTAGGTGCAACCCGGCTGCAGAGAAACATTAAGATTTCCAGTAAAAGGACCAAGGCAACAGAGCGGCAATTATTCATGCAATGCCAAATGCTGATTAGACAAATTAGTGCACCAGCCCAGTCACCAGCCTCTTTCACCAGACACAGGTTGATGACCAGACCAGTGTGATACAGTTCATTCTAGTTAGAACAGTTTTAAGCATCCTCACCAGCAGACCCCTGAGTCTGAAGCGTCCCTCCTCATCAGTGACCGTGTCCTCGTTGTAGAGGCTGCACTCTCCCTGACCCACCGCCTCCACGGAAATGTCCCGCTCCGCATCCCCACTCAGAGACTGCACTGCTCCGTAGCAACTGGGGACAAGGGTGCAAGACGATGAAAAGACAAGTGTGGAGGGGACGTTTCGGGATTCAACGAACTGCAACAGCTAGCAGGTAAGAAAACAATACTGTGTAGAAGTTTTAGGAATTAACAACATTTAGATTCTAATCCTGCTTATTAGGGAAGTTTGTTATCAGACCAAAATCTCTTCTGTACCTTGACATTAAGCCTGAAACAGATGGTCAGGCCGTTCTGAGCTCAACCTCAAGGAGTCAGTGTGGGATTACAAGAAGATACTGAGGCAGACTAAAAACTGAAGAAATGGGACTAGTTCTCCAAGATGATTTCTCTTTACTTTTAAAGGCAGGTCCAGGATTGATTAAGGCCTTAATCTGTTTCCTGTGTTTAGTAAGTTTATTATGTCATCATATCATAACATGGCACCGTTCTTTAAACCATCCCTTGAACTTGTATTTCCTAAAACTTTTGCATAATACTTTACAATAGAGTGACAAAGTAAAGATGGTAACCCCAACTAAACAGGAAATGGCCATTTATGGTACATTTGTTTACCTGTACGCTGTCTTAATGCCGATTATATCGATGCTGAGGTTTTGACCTTCCTCCACAGAGATCATCTGAGATGCCGGCTCAAAGCGGAACTCCTTCATCATGGGTTTGAAATAGTACTGGCCGGGGCTCTGAGGATACAAGAGCAGTGAGCAAGTCAAGACACATTAGCTAGAGCACACCACAGATCAAAACACCTCACGGTCAGCTTTACAGCTTGGAGGACTGATATCTTACACCACAGAAAGAAAGTACAAAGGTGAAAGCAGAAGCTGGATCCCTACCAGGTTATTGAAAGTGAGCAGGCCAGTGTCCTGGGTCTGAAGGTTGGACCGAAACTGTCCACCACTCAGAGACAGAAGGACCCCAGAGAGGGGCTGACCGTCCTCTGATCTGATCTAATGAAGAAGTGAAAGAGAGAATGTGTTAGAGCTCACATCATGATTTGACAAATACTTGACTTGACTATCTATCCACCATCATCTATCATCTGAATTTCCCTCTGGGGGCAACGGACAATATTTTGGGGCTTCTGGTGTAGACAGTGGATCCGTCTTCCATTCCTCATTCATTGTTTACAGTCTAACTCAGTGTTTCCCATTGATTATCTCGACTGTGTCGACCTGCCATATTCTCATTTGTCCTGCCACAGTTTCATAATGAACAAAAGCATTTTTCACAAAACATTTAAAAGATAAGATAACTTGGTGTGTGCAGCGCTATGTGCCGCCTGCTCATGCTATGGTCCATTACGTTTTCATCATCCACGCAGTCAAACCTCATTCTTTCAGTTGAAATTGTGGCACGCACTGAAGTTCTTTCTCAAACGAGAAAAAATATATTTCACTCTGTAGTTTGTGTACCCTTCACTCGGAATCTGTTGCGTTCCAGATCGACCTTCATGCAAATGCAAGTGTGTCTCTGTTACTGCTATTCATTGAATTCAGTCTGAGGAAAACGCTGCCGTTTAGTTGCTTTTATCCATGAGTTGAGCGTTTCTCAAAGCAAAACACAAACAGTGATACTTTTTTTTAGGTGTTTTAGGTCCAGACAACATTTTGACTAATCTCTATAAACAGCCATCTGTATATGAATGAAGCTGATGCATTTCAGTCAGAGTGTTAAGGCTCTTTTGCTCTACACACAGACAAATCCTGCTCAAACACGAAACTGATTTCCGGCCCCAAAATCTCATCCCTTACTTACACTATCTGCAAATTCACATGAAGAATATGTTTATAGAGATTAAATGGAGCAAAACTCGCGCAGACAAATCTTGAAAATCATTTAATATCTCAGTCATGGCTCAAGTGCGAGAGGCAGATTGTAGAGTCGTGGGCACAATCAGGCTGACAGGTGAGTTTAGTGTCTCTGATGTTCCGTTTCGGATAAGATTTACAAAAGAAGGATAAACAAGGACACACAACTCTTTATAAATGCTGCACAGACGAGTTCAAAGCGGTTTGTGACACAGAGGCTGAAAGGGAAACAGACACTGATCATTTGTGCCAGGATCTCATGGTAGCTGCAGATAATTGCGGACCCTTTTAACAAAGGCAGCACAAAGGCGAGGCACTGACACATAGCAAAGCAGAAACCGATTCAACTATCATCAGTGGTATTTTCTCCTAATTATATTTTACGAAAACATTCAGCAGGAACTAACAGGGGCTTTTCGTCATGTCATTCTTCGTTCGCTTTAAACCTGATTATCAGAGAGAGCAGCAAATGGGAACAATGAGCTTTAATTGTAAAGATGGTGAAGGTGAAAGCATCAGCTAACTAATGTGGGTGTTAAAGTGGCTGGTGATTACTGGGATGCGATACCTATGTGAGTGAGGAGTGTGGTCTCATGTACCTTGAAGGTGACACCAGCCAAAGCGAACGCCTTGAAATCTCCTTGAGTTCCCTCCACAGGACTCAGAACGAATCCCTCTTTGCTGGCACTAATGTCGTACTGCCGGTCGCTGTGAAGTGGACCCACACTGGAGCAAAGACAGGAGAAGTATAGTGGTTATAGCTACATGTCTATAAATAAAGCTATTATGAAGCGTAACTGTGGCACCCCCACTTTCAGCACGGCAGTACATTCCCATTCATTTTCTCCATGTTTCAGAAAGTCCTAATTAAAAGAGTTTTAAGCCAGGCCAACCAGCTACGATATGAATTGTGACCATCAAACATTTGATTCAGAGACAAAAAATGTTGGGAGAATTGAAGAAAACATAAAGGTACCAGACTGTACACAATTTTAAGTTAATAGAGCATTTAATCCCAAATAAATGAGAATAACCTCTGATAATGAAATGACAGAAAACACAACTCTCATCAAGATCCAAACATTATTCTCTGGGAAAATAGTCAAAAACACCCTGTCTCACAATGTTAAACGGAGTGAAAAAATAATTCTGCACCAAAAATTGAATGGGTAGTAAAATGGAACGAGAATAGTGTTATGCAGCATATAATAGTATTTCGGGACTTTTATTTTGTTAACAGTGAATAATTGTTGTCATAAAATCATAAAGTCAGGTACGGTTTGAATTAAGCCAAACGATTTCTGTAATGTTTGTATTAATTGGATGTGACGCTGCATCCATTACATTCAGCTCACATTTACAACATATTGTCCTGAATGTCATGAACAGCTGGAGGTCAAAGAACATATTTATCTCAATCCTGTTGCCTTATGGGTTAGAATGATTTTTCCAGTGATGAGTGAATTTTTTAATTTTTCATAGAAACAATGGCAGTAGAATAATCTTTATAATACGTTTATACCGGATAAACAGCCATTGCACTGCCATGCATCCCAAACAAAGCTCTATTTCCAGCCCTTATCATTTATTGGCATGTTGTATTGCATCCGAATTTTTTTGGCTGAATCAATCAAAACAACAGAAGATACGTAATAAACAATGGAGATATAAAGTTTATAATACAGATTTCATGATGCAGTTCTCAGCCTCGTTACTCTTGTGTTGCAGTGTTTAGCATCAGGCTCTTTTTAACCAGGCTGCAAGATCCCGTTGGTTTCTCTGGCACAAACTGAGATTTAATTATCTCTTTGGCTGACCTCCTTTAACAGAGCCGTTTAAAACCCATCTCAACTCTCTGGGCCTGAACAGCAAATTATTTTAGGACCAGAGCTTTAACTAGAGCCCACACGTCACTGCTGTGTCTACACTTGCTCTGGCCCTAATGTATTAATGGATTCACCATTTAGTGTATAATGACCTGCTAAGCACTTTTACTCATATGAGAACTTGAAGATAGCCATTACTGTCAGATAAAGGCATCAACCCAGGAGCTTTACACACTTTTCATCTCCTATTTTAAGGACTAGGTTCACCTACCTGTATGATCCCTCCTCGTTAGTGGCCACAGTAATGAGAGGAGCAGAGGCTCCTCGTTCAGTGATGGAGATCCCAACACCCTGAAGCTCCGGTGAGACTTTGCCCTGCAAGAACAGACCTGCACGTCCTGCGATGTCCACCAGCCGTCCTGGACAGGACTCTGTCAGAGAAGAGAGTGTGATGAGTCCTCAGGTTGCTTGTTTTTCATGATACAGAATATCAGGGATTTTATGGTTTCAGTCGATTTTTCTCCACTTTCTCTGTGTAACCAATGATGGTAGAGATACATTATTATAACCATACAAACAAAATACCTAAAAAGCTGCTCTAACAAAGACAGGTAAACAGACAAACTTTATAGATTTGTTAGAATGTGTGTGACGAATTTTACCTCCGGTGATAGTGGCCTCTACTTCAGGTGGGTAGAACAGCAGTTCCTTGGAGGAGGGAGTCACAGTGATCTTCTCTCCGGCCCTGCACAGTCATGTACAGTCAATATTTACTCACTGTATCTTTACATTAATTCAATTGGGGTGGTGGAGGTTCTCTGCTCAGACACAATCACAACAGCAACGAATCCTTGTGAGGATTCAGGTGAGGGGGGGTGCAGCAGGCAGAGGCAGGATGTACCATATAGGTTCATTCTAGAGTGAACTGAAGTGTTGCAGAGCTCAACCTTGTGAATTCGATAAGTGTAAAGATGATAAAATGCAGTGAAAACCCTGAGTAACTGACCTGGCCCAGTAGGAAAAATCATAGTGGAATGGGCCTGTCAGCTCATCAGCCTTCTCTTGGATTGGCGGGCTGTCATCCCTCGCCCCTCCCTCCTCTTCGGCGGCACGTCGCTCCCGCTCCTGGCGGCGGAGCTGAATCTCTTGCAGCTGCTGCTCCTGCCGCTGCTCCTCCAGGCTCCGCAGGGGACCCAGCACCAGCGCCGGCTCGCTCTCGATGGACGACCTGACAGAGGAAGGGCAGATGCAAAAAAAAAAAAAAAAGCCAGTCATTTAGATTTATGCTCAGCAATGAATGTTAGTGAATGTCAGAGAAAAGTGAGCACAGCCATGACGAGTCTCACTTGATGGTCACTGTGACGTCCAGAATCTTGTCAGTGGTGATGAGCCCAGTCATGTGATGCCGCACTGCAGTGAGGGTCAGGATGCTGGGAGCCGAGCTGTTAGACACAGGTCAACATTCATTACTTTACATAAATGTATGGAGGGAGGATGACTCCTTTAACCCAGAAATGAATGGACAGAGCATGTGGTTACTTACGTATCGTAGGTGTAGAAGTCCTGTTCAAACTGATGGCAGGAGCGAGGGGTGACTTTGTAAACACCTGCACAAACCATTTTTAGTTGATTAATTACTTTGCTCCAGTTTTATATTTAGGTAAGTCTGACACAGACCTTTTGGCTCAAAGCACTGTGCTCTAACTGTACTCGGGGGAACAGTTGGTACCCTGATGTTTTCTTTTCTCAATATGCTAATTCACACTATGTTTAACTAATGAGAGGTGAGGAGAGTGAACCTCACCGGGCTTGGAGAGACAGAAGCGGTTCACGCCCTTAGAAAGGTTGTACATGCCGACGTTCTCAGGTTTGCTGCCATCTTGGAAGAATTCCTGTGCAGGAAAACACACAGTTAGAATCACAAAAATAACACACACCAGGTACTGGTTCTGTGGTCAAGTTACTGATTACTAACCAAAGTGATGGCATGGGAGAGAGAGCAGCGCAGGATGTAGCCAATCTGTCTGAACTCAACCCCCAAGGCGTCAGAATCCAGAATCTCCACTTCAATGGACTTGTTTTTCCAGCACCATTCCTCCTGCGAAATACTCACTGAGAGGAGAGAAAGAAAAAGTAACAAAAGAGTTAATATTTGTTGTAAAGGATTAAACCTGTCAGACTTGCACCAGAGTAAAAAAACCTAAGCTGCCTCAATCAGTGGAAGTTGAGTCTTTCCTCAGGATCCTAATTATTTCCTTCAAGCAAATGCTGAAGAAAGAACACTTCTTGCACAACTCTGGCCTGACAACACAACAAGCTGAGTAAATGTGCTCGAAAGATGCTGTGTGTGCAGTTAACTTGTAGTCACACACATAGATCGTGTGTATTGAACAGTGAGGGAGATAGATGTGGCACAATAAGGTGCAGAAACAACAGCTAAATAATATGAGCTTCCAAATAGCTGCTGCTAAAAACCCAATTATGATCGAAGGACGGTAATTACCAATTGATTTTCCCACAGTCGTTAAGGGAATAATTACTGTGATTTCTTCATGGATTCTGAAGCGGTGGAGGAATCAGTTTATTTACTGCCCCTGCTCTGACTTCTTGCAGTCCAAAGCTGTGTGCTGACTATGCATTCAAGCTCCACATAAATTATGAGGCTCTTCTAGAACAAGAAAAAAAAAAATGCTTACAACTTCTTCTCTCTGATTTGTAGGGGCTCTACTGAGTCCTAGATATTACTGACAGGGCTGTACATTCTTTGCACACTGGTTCTACAGATGTTGCACAGGTTACAAAGTTGTAGCCCGAGTACACATCTGTTACCATCTCTGAAAACAATCACAGGTATAGTATAACCTTAAACAGGTCTTTGACAAGCAAACAAATACCAACCATCAGCTACTAACCCTCTCAAAAGAGAACAACCTTGTGGGGTCATTTGTTGGGGGTTTGATTTATGATGTGAAAATACAGCTTCATTTTCCTGCATTAACTGTTTATAACCAAGTTATGTCGGAGCTAACTAATTCAACGTGCTGAGAAACAAAGGGATAGATCAGTAGAAATCGTGGGATTTAGTTTCAAAACTTTGCAGACCGGACATGGTTATTACTCACATGACAGACTACAACTACCAGTTCGAATAGCAATTTGTCAATCACCTCACACAAAAGCAAGTACACACACCCTTAATATCGGTCCACGCACAGGTACAACAATGAAAAGTATTAATCAAGTCCTGACCTTTGTATTTCCCAGGCAGAACGTTGTCGAATGAGAAGTTGAGGATGTCATCGCTGCCAGACAGAGCCACCGCCTTTCTCTCTCCCTGACGACTCACTGGCTGCAGGGTTACTGAGAGGTCATCACAGGACGCTAGAGGTCAACAAGAAGACAAAAGGTTAGATTGTGTAAAGACAAAACCATAGATTTAAAATTTCTTCTGGGCTGAATCTGCGTCAAATCAAATCCCACAAGTCTGTTTTATTAATACAGGCGATATGTAACTATGCCCTTACCTAGACAGTAGACTTTTCCAGAGACTGAAGCCATGAATTGGGTGAAGAGGAGGTCAGTGAGGGGCCGGTCCACGAGGGAGACCTCCAGGGCCTGAGGCTGCAGAGCCAGACCTGCTTTCACCTCCGCCTCAGGGAGAGACACCTTAACCCACGGGAGTGGAGGCAAAGTTATATTGTTGAAAACCAAGTGTTTCTAATACTACTTCATACACACTGGAATCAGCTACATCTCTCCCAATGCAGTCTTAAAACCGTATAGCATGATATTTAATTATTCTAGAGCATTTCTGAATATACAAAGAGGTACAGCTCAGCCTATTGTCCATTTCATCAGTGTCTACAGATGTAGACTAAATTTGAAATGATATGTTATATAAGGTTTTAATTCAGAGAATGTCATCCTAGAATCTCAGCAACCATCAGTACTGTTAGCTGGTATTATAGTCTTACATGGACGCTGTAGTCTCCAGGTTTGGCCTGAAAGCAGAAAGCCCCCTGAGGGTCGGACTCGACGGTCCGGCTGGACGTCTTGTCCTGGTCCTGCTGTGTCAGGGTGACCTTGTAGCGACCCTGCTGCTTCATGCCCTCAGGCAGGCGGCTGATGGAGATCTGGCCACAAACACTGAACCTGGTGTGGGACAATACACGGCTTGTTTAGCAATGTGGCAACTGACAGCACTAAAGCTTACTTTCTGCAATTACTTATAATTCGATATTTTTATAAAATGAAATACCCTGCTGTGATGATGTCAGGGAGTTGAGGTGTGTTGGGGGCAATTTTCACTGTGATTGGCTCAAAGAACATCAGCTCCTTGTTTACACGTATGGTGTAGGTACCAGCTGTCATGTTCTCCAGCCGGAAAGAACCATCCTCCTTGCTGATGACTGCGAGGACAGAGTGTGAAAACGTGTTTAGTTAAAAACACTCAATGCACTTCCACGATTTTCAAGTTGTTTAATTGTTGCTTTGTTAGTGTGGATTCCTATTGTACCGTTACCTCTGATGTTGTTGTTGATGGACACTGTAGCGTCTGTTACACCCTCCCCTTCGATACTGTTGAGAACTCGGCCTGTCACGGAGAAGCCCATGACTCGGAAGATTGGCTGAGAGGAGCGACAGAGACAGCGCGTCAAGGTGAAGTTACATGTCTGATATTAAATCTAACTGTTTAAATGTTCAAACATGATCGATGGAGATAGTGTTATGCCTCACCTCAAGCTTCAAACTGTTGTGCTCAACCTTGAAATTCATCCTGGACGGTGCAACATCAAATGTAATTCTTTCTCCTCTGTAGAACGGCACCTGAAGGGAAGAAGTTCACAGAAGCAGAATTAGAGAGAAAAATATTTAAGTGTGTAAATTGTATAAAGATATGTATTTATAATAATATATTATATTTACTTAGATAAATTGTATTCCAAATCATTAAAACGTTTTATAATTTGAATACTAGAAATGATAAGGAATGAAATAGGAGTACAATTGACAGCTCTATTACTGAGGGGATTCTAGTTGATTCCGTCTTTGTCAAGTTTACTGTAGTTTTACATTAAAGGTTCAGTGTGTAGAACTTAGTGACACCTGGTGGTGAAGTTGCATGTTGCAGCTGAATACCCTTCACCTCACCCTACCCTTCTAAACATGACAAAGAACATATGGTAGCTGTCAGTTGTCATTAGAACTCAAACCAGGGGAAGTTGCAAACAGAGGCCTACCAAAGCATGAGAGACTCACAGGACATAATTCCTGCAGGTAAGCCAGGTCACTTTGATCTCATTAAAAAAACCTCACCACTGTGTACTCTCCGCTGGGCAGAGAGGGGAAGACGAAGACGCCATCTTCTCTGGACAGAGCGCTGCACAGGTAGACCAGGGCGCTGTCCCCAGGATCTGCCCCTTCCACTGGGGTCATGTTGCAGCCAGTAACATCCTTCAAATCACAACACACAATCCACTCAGTCCATCAACACTTATCATCACTGTTCTCTAGTAAAAAAACAAAGAATCAAAATACAATTTGATATTCTCCTGAGAATAAAAATCCTGATTTTGTCTGTTTTCGGAAAAAAAACGAGATTCTATGATAGTTGAGAAAGACAAAGAGCAGTAGAAATTATAACAATAAAAGGATAGATTAGAGAAGCAGTATGACGACTTCATCTAATTCACCTCCTCAGTTTCTATATTAATGCGTTTACCTCTCTCCTGACTGCGGCCGAGTACAGCAGGAAGGTGACCTCTTTCATGGGCTCTCCATCACTGCGGACCTCCCCCGAGACATCGTAGCCTCCAACCACCAGATGGTCTGCGGCCAGGGCATTGGCATTGGAGACGTGCACCGAGGTTGAGCTCTATCGGAGGAAGGCAGAGGTCACAACGAACGTTACAGCGAAGAGTCAGAATAATGACACGGTCATGAGCAAGTTAATTACTGCAGGAGTAGATTACGAGTTTTAAAATCTGCTAACCTGAAAGGGATAATGGGTGGATAATGACTTTTTTATACCAAGGTGATGCCAAATTAAAAAGACCACTGAGATTGTGCAGTCTCTACAGCATTGACACCAGTCCGACAGAGACTGTGATATGTTGGCAGCCAGCAGAGTGCTATTAAAGACTGAGGGTGAAAATAATGTTTCACACACACACACACAGGTCTGATTTTACTAATCTCAGTCGAAATCATCATAATGAGGTAGTTAATTTAAGTTTAATTTGTATCCCCTACAGAAGTTTTTCATTCTTTTTGTGTATGACTAATGACAACAGGAATCTAGCTGTGATTAATTTCTAAGTGGGGAAACACCAGTGGATGTAAAAGTTAGTATCTTAATATTCGCTTAACCTTGTGTCCCACCAGTGGGACACTTTGGCCAAACTGAAACCCTCCTAATTCTGTATCACTGCAACAGCTGATGACACAGAATCAGTTCAGATGAATCCAACGTTTTCCATAAAAAAGCCTAATATTCTCTTTTATGAACCAAAAATAACCCTCAATATCCTCCAAACACCATTCAAATATTAAGATGTACCATTTAAAAGAGACATGGGTTATGACTGTAAACTAAAGGGGTTAAAGAACGGTAAGCTTATAATTTTGGTGTAACGATTTTCTCAGGACTTAAGCACAAAAATAAGAGTTGTTAAGCGTTTAAAAAATATTTTCCACAACATGAAAACTTAAATATTTAACAAAGACAAACTAGATATTTAAATCGGTAAATATTTTCCAGAATTACAGATGAACATCCCACAGACTTATTCTAATGATCACATTTGGGTATTAGAGCTCGGGTAAAGGATAAAACTGACAAGAAGCCAAAGAATCTGGCAGCATCCCAGTAACCTAATGATTCGAGTGCATACTAAGAAGCTTTTGTCGCAAAGGCAATTCCTGAAACAAATACACTAACCTGCTCCAGAGACCAAGAGGGATGGGAAGCTGTGATGTCATAAGTTCCAGGGAGTACTTTGAGGAAGGTGTACCTGTGTTAGCAAGACCAAACAAAAGAAAGGTCTTAAACCATGACATATTTTAATGTTCAGGTGTTTACTGCAGAAGCACCTGTGCACATCCATTGAACAGAATGGTGCAAGTCACTTACTTTCCTCCCGGATGTGTGACAACACTCTGGAGTTTCTCTGCTGTTCCCTCTCGGCTCAGTTTGACTTCTACTCCGGCGGGGCCCAGGAGATGGCCCTTACTCAGCACCTGAACGAGACACAGCACATTAAGAGGTTAAACACGTGACACAATAGCAAGAGAACACTTGTGATAAGAAAAAGCAAGAAAAGGCTTGTATGAGGGTGGATACACTATCTAAACACCTTAATCTGGTGTGTAAATAAGAACTGAAAGATCTGAAAAGCTGATGTATGTGTGAGGGACTGATTCTGTCAAACACCGGAGCACTCTTTTGCAATGCATGAAGCTGCAAGACTTTTAGACATCAGTGAAATTGTTGAGATATAACCACCGTTTTTTGTACAGTTAAATTTTGAATGGTCTTCAAGTCAAGTTAAAGGGGAAGAAACTCCGAAAAACATCTCACCGTTCCCAAGACTGAAAAGCCGGTGAAAATGAAGTTGATGTCTTCCTCTTTGGTGCAGATGTCACTGACTCCATCCACATGGAGGTCGACACTGGTAGGCTCTGGTGAGATTTAAAAATCAGACATTTAAAAGAGTACATGGATGATGCAAACAACCTCTAGCAACAGCTGGCATTATTACGTCATTTTCAGACATGAACTCTGGAGAATGTTCGCACAATTAGGTCGGGTCTTTCTTTCAAGATGGCCATACATCCATCTCCAATCTTTGAATTGGAAAGGTGAGAGGTGGCGCGGCAGGCACGAGACAGGTGTAACACCAGCGGCCGCACTTATCACTTAAAACTCTATCTTTTCTTTTAAATATAAGTTTGGCATTCTCACACACAGCCCCTCCAGAGGATGTCCGCAGATTATCCGGAGTTCAGTCTGAAAGGAGCTTACAAATGTGTGAATTGTGAGGGTGCAGCTGTGAGCGTCTTACCAAAGCTCCACCCAAGAGGAGGTTCAATCTTCAAAACAAAGTCTCCCTGCATAAAAAGATAGACAGGGATTAAAATCAGGAACCGGGTCTGAGGAGTAAAATACTGGAGTTAATGTTTACCGTACCTTGTCGTAGAGTGGGATCATGAAGTAGCCATTGATGGGAGCACAATCGGTTTGATATTTCAAGGATCCTTGTTTGGTGTACAGTTTAATCTGTGAATGAAAGAGGACACGGGTTGATCATACTACAATTCATTAAATGCTGGAAGACTAGTCAGTGTTGACCTCTGAGTTAAATGGACACACGTGTATCAGCTATCATCAACATGAGGAGCAGTCTTGCTGGGATTTAGCTCTTTCCACTGATTACACCAAATGGCGAATCAGTGGGAGCCTGTGAATGAGCAGGGATTAGCAGTGATGACCAGCACTTAACGTCTTCCTCACCCCCGGGCTTAAGAAGAGCGAGCAGCCATGTGTAACACTCATGTTGTCTATTGATTAACCTGAGTGGGCTTTCTTTCCACCGTGACTGCCAGCAGAAAACACACGAATTAGCTCAATAGCGAGCAGCTAAGTGTCGTATAAAACCTCTAACGCATTAATAGCTGCAGAAAGCTCAATGAGTTGACATATGGTGGTTTAATGGGCATTTTATCCAATGTGTCATTCATTCAAGTGAACCGTCAGCCTGCACCTAACCTTTAGCTCGCTGCGATTAACCGCTAGCCGTTAGCTCGCTGCTAGCCGGGACGTTTGCACTCTCACCTCGATCAGCGAGTAGTTGATTTCCACGTCGGACTTCACGAAGCCGCCGCAGGCCACGACGATGACATCCGAGGACGCGGTCCAGCACTGGGAGTAGAGGATGCAGAACAGCACCCACAGGGAGCCCATGTCGGCCCGGACTGTAACTCGCAACATGTTTGGTGTGTGTCAGGATCCCGGAGACACAGCACGTTCCTCTGGTTCCGCAGCAGCTGAGCTCCTGTCACTGTCCGACCTGTGCTGAGCGGCGGCAGCGACCCCTGCCGGGACGGAGGTGCTGCGACTCGACAGCCAGGGTGGAAAAGAGAAGGAAGGAGCCAAGGCAAAAATGAGCTAAACACAGTTATTCAACTCATTTCAACATTTATTTTATTTTATGTAAATACTCACATATTCAAGATAGTCATATAAAAGGCACCTAACAAAAAATACACAGCATATTCACCCCAAATCAACCTAAATCTACTACTATTACAGACACACCCATCCCTCCAAGTTATGTTAGAGCTACAAAAACTGAATGCAGAATTGGTAAAGAGGTTTGATACAGTTTAGTGTTGTGAAATGTACCAATTCTTCTAATCATGCTTAGACAAAATAATATCGATACAAATGTTAGGTTCAAAAACACAAAAGACATACAATAAATGCATAGTACGTAAGATGTACAAGTAAGAAAAGACTAGTGTTAATACTTTTAAAGTGCATGAAATTGAGAATGTTTTTTTCAAACTCCAGTGGTTAAAGTAATCAAGTCCTTCTCAGAAGGAAATGATGGGAGAGAGCGTTAAGTAAAAAAGAAGGAGAGGAGAAACACCACAAAAAACCTTAAACCTTTTGGTTAAAAAATACTTAGCATTGCAGTTTCTTAATAGTTTTATGATTGTCAAGATTGTCAAGATTGCCAAGATCACTGAAAAGGCAAGACAATTTAATGCCAGCTGGTCCACAGAAGCTCTCAAGCTGTAGTGTTTTCACCAAAAAAAACATTTAAAATATTGTTTCAATAAGTCAATAAGTCAATAAGTCCCCATTTCAGTACATCTGTCCAGTCCTGCATCTGATGTGCATTGAAAAGTCTTTTACACATGTGTGGAGGAGTCTGGAGGTGAGTGTGCGAGGAAGAAGGCTTCATTGAAATTGTTGGAGAAGCTGGTGTGGTAGCTTGGGCTGCTGCTGCTGCGGTGCCGAGGGTTGGACACTGGAGATTTGACGGATGAGGGTCTCTGGGCCTGGCACAGCTTCTGGATCAGGAAACGTTTGTCTCGACCCTCCTTGAAAAAAAAATGACACACAGTTTGAAGTTTCAACAACAGATGAGATTACTAATGAATGACATGGCGATCTTCTGAAAATGTATTCTTGTATTCTTGTGTAACGTTACCATGACTAGCTGCTCCCTTAGCTGATTGATGACTCTCTTGTGAGCTCCCGCTAATGCGATCACATAAAACATGGCCAAACTGCAGACAAAACAGACATTTTGTCAAAACAATATAACCTGATGGAGACAAAACAACTGTTGCTTAAAGCTGAAAGTTGTGACTGAAACTTACCACGTAACAACAAAGAAGGAGATGGCAAAAGCCTCTGATGAGAGAGTGAGGAGCACGGTCCGAACTCCATCAGGTAACTCGTAGACTGTTGTTGTCAGCACCTCCCAGGAGGTGGTATAATTAACGAATGGTCCACAGGCCTGGGAACAGTTTATTCTAGGGAAACCGGGAAGGTTGAATATGTGTAGATGCCAAAAGAACACATCAGAAATAGTAATGAATGATTCTACTTTTTTAAATTTACTGATATGCAGAAGAAAGAAATGAGAAACATCATGTCTCACTTTATATTAAATGGAAACTCATGACATAACACTGACCTCTGATGTCATTACTTGCTCTTGAGGTTCAATTAAAGCCTCAGAGACTGAAGTTAAAACTTAATATGGTCATTACTCACTGTGCTACACTGACAGCGATGGGCAGACAGGCCAGAGCTAGACCGATCAGCAGCACGCCAAGGAAGAAGAAGTAGGAGCGAGAAGCCCGAAATGGACGTGTGGCTGGTCTGCAATTATTTATCAGTGATACCTTTGAATAAAACGGAGAAAGGGAGCAGGTTATAAAAGCTGTATTCCTGGTTTTAACCATGTAAATATATATTTCAGAGGCAAAAATCACCTTCTTAATGTAGAAGATGAAAAAGTATTTGATGGTGCAGATGGCAGGCAGCATCGGGCAGTAGAACGTGCCGATCCAGCATATTGTTTGACCGTAGACGATCTCAAGCACATTCTGAGGAATGGCAAACTCCTGCTGGCCCCACCACTTAGTCAGGCCACAGTCCCAGTGGTTCACTATCAGCCTGAGTAAATACAAGGACATTGATAATAGATATGACTGAAGAACACGGAACAGGAAGTTCAGCAAAAGAAATAAAAAGGGTATTACCACCCTGAAGTTGTAAGCCTCTGCCAACCAGTGCAGTATCAGTGTATAATGTATTTTCTTCCAGACTCATATAAGGTCACTGTGATCACTAATCACTTAATATTTGAGATCAAGTGAAAAATTTCCTAAAAGGCAGACTTGACATATCTTGTTGAAGAAGCCAAAGCATGTTTTGTGAGGCCAGAGTAACCTTAAATTTTGACCATTGTCCACCCATATCTAATCAGTTAATTTGTTCGTCCATTTGTGCCAAATATGAAAGGATTCTCTTTAGTTGCTCTTAAAGGTTCAGTGTGTAAGATTTAGGTAAAAGAGATCTATTGGCAGAAACTGAATATTAAAAAATCCCAGTGATGTTTTCACTAGGGTGTGTTTCATCTAAATTGTACAAATAGTTTTTTTCTTGAACACTCTAGAATGGGCCTTTTATAATTAAATACTTTATATTAATATTGGGAGTGAGTTCTCTTTACAGAGGCCGCCATGTTTTTTTTACAGTAGTCCAGACTCAACAAACTAAACACCTTTTGAGTTTTTATGACATCTGAATGCAGGTACTCTTTCATGTTTAGAAGGCTGGGTGAGGTGAGGGGTATTCAGATGCAAAATATAACTTCACCACTAGATATCATTAAATTCTACACACTGAACCTTTAAGATAACAAGTTCTCTAGGTTAAAAAGGGCTTTGTGTGGTCGCATGACGTTGACCCTTGATCTTAAACCACCAAAATCTCATCAATTCATCTTTGAGTCCAAATGAATGTTTGAAACTTCAAGAAAATTATTGACAAATTGTGTTCACAAGAATGGGATGGACAGACAGACAGACAACACAAGAACGCATCTAAAGCCTCTTTTAACTGCCATTTGTACACAGAATCAGAATAACAGAGGTTGTTTAGGTTCGATTGAGATCACAAAGATGATGATTATTTTTTTCTATTGTGGGAACACAAGGACTTACTTTCTGGGAAACTCCACGAAGATGGTGACAGCGACAATAATAATGAAGTCAAAGATGGTGAGTTTGTACATCTCCTGTCCCACACGGGTCTCCCAGCACTGTGGAACATAGCCAGGACACAGAGAGGGACAAACAGAGAGATTTTACACCGTATGTAGAATGATATACACCAATGTGTTGAAAACAAAAATGGGCCCCCTTATCAAAATAAAATGGCTAAATACACTCTGAGTAATGTAAATGTAAAGAGACATTAATGATTAATACTCTGAAATGAACTTTTCATAGTTTAAATCTTGAGCATTTAGCTACTGTCTATAGGGAGATAAAAGTGAGTTTGCACTGGCACCTGCAGATTACGACAAGAAACCACAGAGTTCTGTACTGGAATAAAAGAAAGTTACTTACAGAATAAAGCACATGGTTGTAGCCACAGATGCAGGGATCCTCATCACATTTAGTGATCTGAGACCAGAGAGAGAAGAGCAGCACCCCAATACTGGTCAACCGCATGAAGACACACCTGAGAAGGAGGGAAGAGTGTAAAGTAGGAAAGAAAGGGCAGCAATTATCAATCTTTGGTTTCACAGGTAAAGGTCTCCTCACTTCACCTTGGATAACATTTTAATTAGCCTGTGGTGCATTCAGTCCCTATGGAGCCACCCTCTGGAATTATCTTCCACTCTACTAGTTCTTCTACAAAACCATCTTCTTTAAAAAGAAAGAAAAATTGGTGTGTGATTAATAAATAACCCTCCATTTTTATTTATTGCTGAATCAATAATGTTGTCATTTCCTTGTTATATTATATTTTGTTAATGTATTGTTTGTTTTAATTGTTTATCTTATTTGTTTTTATTTGTTGCTACTCTCTTTTATTTGTTTTCAGGGAGGAATGTGTTCCACTGAGTGGCATTCTTTGTCTGTTTTATGATATTATACCTGTAATATCTACGTAGTTTATATATTTACATCTGTAATTATTTTTACTCACGTATTTTTTTATGAAATGAATATATAAATAAACTTGACTGGCAGTTCTGCTATTTAGAGTGTTTCATCTTTTAGATGATAAGCTCCGATTGGAAAATATAATTACTTTTCCTTATCATAGTGTTTGTATCCTAATGCAATTCCCCATCAATTAAAAGTAAGTGGTCAATAAATGGAAGTATGTTCCACCTCATGAGAGTGAAGCGGATCTCGAAGGCCGGGGAGTAGTCCTCGAAATTGATGATGACGGAGAAGAGAAGGGGGGTGATGAAGTTGGCCAAGGTGATAACTATTGAGGGCAGATACTCATAGATGAGATCCACAATGAAATTCCCCTGCAAAAGAGAATAAATTACAATGATTTGATGACTACTGATATCAACTTTGTCTCAATACCTTTTTTATAAATAACCTTTAGTCTTTTATTTTATTAAATGTTTTTCATGGATTTGATTGGATTCCATTACCTTTGCATAATTCACTTGTGCTTCCTGGGAGAAGATGGTGGCTTTATAAATGCTGTAGAAGCAACCGGCCAATACTCCGATGACAAAGAGGTTGAGGATGAGGCGGATGAGGTAAATCCGACACTTCTCTTTGCGTGTGCGATCCGCTATTTTCTGCTTGATCCTCTCTTCTTCCAAATCCGTCTGCAGATATGATTGTAAAATGAGATGGAACACATTTTTTAGCAAAGAACACTGCATCAGTCTACTCAACTGAGAAGAGCTTTTTGAAAAGATCCAAAATAAAAAAGAGATCTCCAAGAAGAGACATGAAAATCTTATAGAATAATAACCAATATATAGATCATAGTAAGAAACGGCTGTAGGTTGAACTGGGTTACATGTATCAAAGTAAAAACAGGTTTATTGTCCAGATTGAACCGAGCTTCTCTCAGCAATGCAAATGACCACCTCTGCCCTCTCTAATGCATCATGTTACACAGAATGATGGACTAACCCTGAGCTCATAGAGCAGACTGCTTCTCTTCAGCCGCGCAGCATTCACGTTGGTGATGCAGAAGTCCCAGCCGGCAAAGATCTTGTTGCAGAAACTCTGGAAGCGATCCTCATCCGAAACCAGGTTACGTTTGAATCCTGAGGCCGACCTTGAGGAGAGAAAAGCGTACTGCCACAAACTGATCGTTCAAGTAAATGTAAGTGTGTCATGACTTTTGGTCTTATCAGTACCTTTTAACGATCCAGATGAGACTGAGGAACAGGTACGCTATAGTGGCCAACAGGTATGCTAGTGGCAAATTATAAGTGGCGTTCGGGAAGAGGATTTTGTCAACCTTGTAGTAGCCGTAGAAAAGATAGGTCTGCTCCAGAAAGCCCTGTAGATGAGGCACAGTGAGTGACTGAGGAAACAGCATGGGAACTGTCAGATGTAAAACATAAGGACTTACTCCCCCAGACAACAGATCTGTTATGTGCTCATGAAAGATAACCAGGCCTCGTCGAGCACTGCTTGGATACACGCTGCACACACTGCCTGTGTGGAAACAGTTATTTTTTATGTTTGAGACCATTTTATGCTCAGTTTATGCTCCAGGTGTTAATACACTAGTATCTTCGCACCATCATTCTGGTTGTAGGTGGTGTTCCCTGAAGAATGGTGGGCGATGATGATGGGCAACATTACGAAGCTGAACATGAGCAGAAAGATGATCAAGTTGAGCACGACCAGGAAGCGCAGGAAGGAGAAGTAAGACAAGATCCCTGTGCCGAACATCCCTGAAGGAAAGGAGGACATAAAACTGAACAACAAAACCAAAGTTTGTCCACTGTCGGAGTATTTCATCATTATGACCATCCCGAATAGAAATCAATAAATGTCTCTGAGGTTAGATACAGTTTTCTGGCAGTGATCGTTACTCATCTCTCACCCTCTATCAGGTGGATGTCTCCCCTCCAGAGCTGCAGGGAGCTCAGCCAATCTTTGGCATCATCCCTCAGCTTCCTCAGATTCCTGCCGGTGTTTTGCTTCCACTGTCGCCAGCTGCTGAGATCTCGAGCCTCCTCCAGCTGCTGCGTCCTGACAGGTTACACAGTCAAATGCATCGCTTGTTGAGAACTTAGCAGACTACAGGCAACCTTTTTTTGAAATTAGTGATTCCTGAAACAATAAGTTAACTTTAAAAACAGAACTGATATGTTTCACATTGACTTTGTAGAGACGGTATAATGGTTTCTTTCCTACTTGTTTCTACGTTTCTCAGCCATGGTCCTTGCCAGTTCCCTGATGGGTCTCTGCTCCGTCTGTGCCTTCTGCTTCTCGTCCAGTCTGCTGACCGTGCTCACGCCCCATTTCCCGCTACCGGAGGAGCTGAGCCGAGTTCTAGTGCTGGCCTTTCGCTTGTTCGTACTGGTGGAGGACTTCCTGCGGTACAACAGGGACTGGTAGCTGGGGAGCTGGTCCAGCAGTGAGTTACTGGCGACTCTTCCGCTACGATCAGTGTAGAACACTTGAAGAGGTGTAGAAACAGGATTAGATCTCACAAAGGTGACAAAATGTTCGATCATTTGGTGTTTAAGGCTACCATTTCGTCAACAGTTCCAATATGGTTCAAACTGACAATCAATCAAATTAAATAATCAATCAATTAGTCGACTAAAAATGTATTAATGTGCAGCTTCTTTGATTATTAATTAATTGTTTGAGTCATTCTTCCATTAAAAATGCAGGGTCGAGCTTCTCAAATCTGAGAATTTGATGCCTTTGTCTGCCATATATAATAGTGAAATTTAATATTTGGGATCTTGAAATTCTAACATGCATTTCTTTTGTTGACAAAACAATCAATCGATTAACAAAACAGTTTTAAATCTGCAAATTAATGTAAAATAACAACGACAGCTGCCAACAGTCCCGATTTAGAAACAAATGTACTCCATGTTAAATGCACTGTAGTCGGAAAAATCAAACCAGCTTTACTAATTTATTCCAAAGCAGAATATGCCTTTTCAATTTGTGATCAAGAAATATTCTCCATCATTTCTAAAAACAGTGGTTCTACGCCTTTGAATAATTGTATTCAAGTAGTTCATCTTTGCCTGATGAGCAAGACATTTTCTGGATGAAGACGATTTAGAGTACAAAGTTATACAAGTTCTAAAGGAGGGACTTTTGTTATACATTATTTGATTCCCTACTGATCTTTATTATCTTGTGTGTGACAGAGAACATCTGTATTATTGGGGGTACTTTCAACCAGCTCATATCACTAGTGGATAAAATCACCAGTTGAATCACAGCGGGTCTATAATCACACAGCATGCAGCCGTACGTGCTGAGGACCGGATCATTCATTCCCTGTGATTCCCTTGGCTTCTCTGATCTTATCACGAGAAATCACAGGGAAATGTGTGTTTTGGATGAATCAATAGTTTACAACACAAACATCGCAACCGAGCTGTAACATTAAAAAACACAAAAGGAGTCAGTGTGTTGCCAGTGACAGTCACTCAGTGTAGGTTTCCAGTGTGGGAAACAAACACTGATCAGGACGAAAGAAACGTGTCTCCCTTGTTTTGAAGTGTTCAGCATCAACAACAGCAACACGAAGAGCAGACTGAGCGAGTAAAAACACACAGAGGGAAGTTTGAACAGACACATAAACGAATCTTGGTATACTCGTAAACTTGTGCTTATCTAAAGGTCATTTTGAAACTTCATTATAAGTCGTAGGTCAGAGTTGTCAGCCTGTGGTTAGAAGCTGTTCGATCCGAAAGTAGGAGGCTAGCATTATTAGCCTCGCAGCTAATGTTGAAGTAGTTTTGTTTTAATGAACTTATTAGTGAGAACAATATTAGAAACACACATCACACTAACTCCATGTTTACCTGAGTCGACCTCCATCGTTTCCTCCTCCGGAAGAAGAGTTTTTAGTGTTATTAATGCTGTAGTATCACAGTTAGCGAACAGTGAAGCTAGCAGACCTGGTCCATCGGGATCTGTCAGGAGGACAACACAGAGGTTTCCGCAGATCACTTCCTGAATGTGACCGCAGCTCCAACACGAGCCACCTCCCACTGACGGCTCCTTACGCTCTGTGGTTATCATCCCCGTCCCTCTCATTCTTTTATTGTTGTGTTTTACAACGATTAATACTTGTAAGAACTACCCTCGAAAATTAAATCGAGTTCAATTTAGCCCAAGTTGGAAAACTTGAACGATGCACATAGAGTGAACGAATAAAAAAATATTACATCTTATTATTATTGCGGAATAGAAGTATCAGAAATATGATTATCAACAACCAATGTTTGTTTTCCAAATGAGCAATACACGTAATGTCAATGTGAAAAAGTGTAAATAACTTCAATATCAATCATCAACAAAACCCTGTTTATGAAAGTACCAATATCAATAGGATAGATATAAACATGCTTAAGTATCAATAACCTGGGTATTAACATAAAATATTACAATCACCTGCGTATTAACATACCAACAAATAACTAACTTTGGATAAATCATCAACAAAATAACAGATATTAAAGAATAAAAACGTAAATTTCTGTGTATCAATAACCTGGATATTAACATACAATAGTTAAATAACCTAAAGCATCAACATATCCATAATCTGGATATTGACATAACTAAATATTAGTAACCTGGATATTATGTCAACAATCAACAGTAGCCTGTATATGAATGCTCCGGTGTATCAACACACATAAAGTATCAATAACCAAGATATTGATGGACCATATTATTCTGAAGCTGGATATTAATGACCAACATTTAAAAAAACTGGGTATTAATGTACCAGTGTATCAATAACCTGGATATTAACATACCAAAGTATTTATGACTTGAAAATCAATGATCAACTGTATCAATAACCTAGATTTTAACCTACCAGTGTATCAAATAACCTGGATATTAACGATCATCAGTATCAAGAACCTGCATATTAACATACGAAAGTAACAATCACCCATATATGAACTTTGGTAATAATGCTCAATAGTATCAATAACCATTTATGTTTTATATTAATTCGTTAATTTAATTATTATTAATTTGTCCTTCTGTCTGTATAAGTTAAGTCAGTAAGCAGCAGCAGAGGTACAGCCTCTACAGTAGATTGAGCACGGACCCTTGAAAACTTGAATCTTAATCAGAATGGCAATTAGAGTTTAGCCTTAGGGGTTTAATTATTCGTGTCACATCACAAAGTGACCACATGAGATTTACATGTTGTATATAGGAGCGGTGGACTTTAGCACTCACTTCCTGGTAGTCACACAGTTGTTCCTCTCTCTCCTTCTCCCTGTCGGACTGTGGCTGTCAGGTGGACTCACACTCCTCAGGCTCAATCTACCAGGATTAATAGAAGGAGCTACTTCCACACCAGGTACGCAGAATTATTTAATACAATGTTTAATGGGATTTTTTCTAAAGTATATAATCTATTGATTGTAGACTCTCATATATTAGTAGTCCCTACTTTTTGAAATTAAACATTTTCTTTCTGTGTTTCTGTTTGAGAGCCATAGAACCATGTTACGAAACCAAATCTACTGAATGAATTAATGATGAACAGATGACGATGGGACCAAGAGATTAAATTACACTATTATGCTCCCCCCACCACAACAATGTAGCTGTCACTCTTGAGGACACAGAGCCACTTAGCCTCTACGTGTGATGCCGCTTGTTTGAGTTTCATCAACGTTCTCATAGCTGGCATCTGAAGCCTTTACTACAATATGTAATCAAGCAAATACTGTTATACTACTCACGGTCGGCGTTAAAGTAATCTATGCCTGTGTGTATTCAACTGGGTGAGCTGTTTACAGTCTGTTACTGCAACCGGACTATAGACACGTCAACATATTGAAGAGCAGCTGAAGAATTCTCTCCAAAGAAGACAAGAGGATCAATTCAACGAGGATCTCATGACAAGTTACAGCAACGGTGGATTTTTCAACGCTGCTTACCATGACAGCGAGACTCTGGAAGTTGATAGAAGGTTTGTGCTAATTTAATCACCGGAAAACTAATATTTAATAATCAATTACTGTGTTTGACTGGGTGTGTGTTGTTTGTACCTTCGGTCAGAAGTCATATACTGTACCATAAAACAATGACCAGTCCATTAGGAACATGCAGCTTGTTTCAATCACTTTTGTTCTTAGGATTAAGGAGTGCAAATATACTTCAAAGAAAACATTTAGAAACATTTAAGCAACAAAAGCATTAGTGCATTAGTCATTCATGTCTACTCACAAACTAAATCCAACTCCTCCTTGTAGAACATTATATATCTTATCACATTGTAAAGACACCGCCTCCAAAGCGGTCATATCTATTACATATAGATAACCTATATCATGAAATCATTATCTGAATTTCGACTTTTGTTTTTGAACTGTCAACCCCCATCTTTTTTATCATAAACACATATAGTGTACGAGTTCATTAATAAGCCGTCTGTTTTTAACTTAAACCATTGTCTGCTCCGTGTGGCCTCTATAGGTATTCAAACAAATCCCAACATACTAACCCCTATCCCAGGGATGGCCCGGCCTGGCGGGGTGACATGGCAGATACACATGACGGATACGTGAGTCAGATGACCGGTGGTAATGAGGCTTCAGCGAGAGAGCCCTGGAGGGGTTGGCAGGGGGAGAGCTGGAGGGGGATAGAGAGCATCCCCATGGGCCCTATTTCAGAGCTCCCCGGGGGCCCTTCACGGCAGCATGACCTCAGTGAGTGGACAATTAAAAACCTTTGCGACCTTAAAAACCTTTGTGTCCATAATACTTTCTGTATTAGAGGGCTAAACTTGTGAGTCTGTCAGGTGACACTGCAGTTCTGTTCCTTGAAGTGTTGCTAAGCGACACCAATGTTGATACTTTCCACTCGATTGCCTCCCCACTTTTATTTTTCAGATCACAGCCCATTTCAGTTCAACCCTGAGTCTCAGTATGATCGAGCGCCATCGGTTCGACTTCCTTCTTCAATGTCAGGTAATTGTTAAACTAATCCCATTCTGTAGATACTAGCTTCCGTTAAACTAATCCCATTCTGTAAATTCTAGCTTTCTTTGACTGTCAGAGTCTCATAAACATTACTTTCGGCTCTCACACTGTTTCTATGGTAAAGCTATAGACACAAAAAGTTGTGATTTTAGATATTCATTTAAAGTGAATGTGAAGTTCAAGTGGAACTATTCATTATCAATCAGTAAACTGGGTATTTATTGAATAACAACAAATGACAAGTAAGAAGGGAGGAAGGATGGAATTAGGAATACATTTTTGTCGGGTAATGTTGTTTTAATCTGAAAAGCAAACCATCATCTTTGTGTTCAATCCAGGCAACATGACTCTGAGATGGAGAGGAATCACAGAGCGGAGGATGAGCATGTTTCCCGACACTGTAGCGTTCACAGAGGATGCCATCAGGAACGAGATGGAGAATGGTAAGAGCCTGTGACAAGTGTTGTGTTATTCCTGTGGAGTATGTCACCCGTCCTGCGTTCTGGACGGTTGCTATTGCTTGTTAAGGACTTCCTTGTCGCTCTTGTGTGTCACAGAGGAACAGAACCTGGTCAAGGACCTTGTTGCCATGTCAACACGAGACCGAATCCGAGCTATTCAGGATCTTCCAATGAGCTTTGAGGAAAAGAAACATATCAGGTGGGTTTTGAATAGCAAGCAGTCAAAGGTAATAAACTCATTTGTCAGGGTCATTCAAGGGACTAAGTTCAACATTACTCCCTCACTCCCTTGGTTTCAGGATGTTGCAATAGATCACAGGAGGAAGAGATCTATGCAAACACACACACACACACACACACACACACACACACACACACACACACACACACACACACACACACACATGCACCTCTCTCTATACTTGTGAAGTCACTCATTGACATAGTGTTTTCATTAGACCCTTACCCTAACCTTGACCTTCACAAATATAACCCTTAACCCTAAACCTAATTCTAACCCTAACTCTGAAACCAAGTCTTAAGACTCAAACAGCCTTTTGAATCTGTAAGAACTAACCAAAATGTCCCCACAACGTAAAAATGTCCTCACAATGATGGTATTGAACCAAAACAACCTCATGACTATAGATACTCACGCACACACACATAAACACACTGCTCTCTTGTTTGAACAAGATATATAGACACTTTTATGGCACTTTAGAATGCATACCTCTGCCAAGGCCAAACAGTCTGAGACATGACGGTTTTGTTATCAAAGTAATGATTTATAAAAAAAAACCCAGCAATTGTCTGATAATTTATTCGTTATTCGTGTTTTGTCAGAATCTCAATCTCCCTTCCACCAAGGGAAAATCATTGAAGTAGTAGTTTTTGCATAACCCTACTGACAAATAAAAAGTTATTGGATAATCTTGCAAACTAACTAACAGACAAATGCTGATAAAAAAAAAAAGTGGTGTGGTGAAATTTTAACTTTCTTGTTGGAGGTAATGAGGGCAAACTCAAGGGTTTCTGTCTTGTGTTGCAGATCTTGTTTTATAGGATTAATGTCCCAATATCTTACAAGGGGATTTTATTAATTATCTTTACAGGAACCAAGTAATGGCATTCAAGTCCTCCAAGAAATCTCGCCAGTTCACATGTTTTGCGGATTGCTCTGAGAGGGTGTCACTGGTGAGTGATTCATCGTTCATAAACAATAAGCTGTGACACCATGCAAACAACTCATTAAGGAATGTGATTCAAAACCCATCCTTACACGTCATACATGTAACAGGCGGTTTTCTCAGTTTTTCCGCAGGTGTGGCTACAGTATACGGTCAGCCAGGCAGACCCTGGAGCTGTGGCAAGGCATCATGAAAGAGATTGGTGGAAAGTTTGGCACCAGCGTCCTCTCCTATTTCGTGTTCCTCAAGTGGCTGCTCATGTTCAACATCTTCTCCTTCCTGATCAACTTTGGCTTCATCACCATCCCGCTGCTTGTTTACGGCCCGGCATCTCCAAACGTGAGCTTCAGAGGACTGGAGATCCTGACAGGAGCTGTAAGTGGAGGCTCTGATCAAACCAGCTACCTGTTGTAAAGCCACAGCTTAAAAAACTAGCAAAATCTAACTTGGTCTCTTTCAGCAGCTTCTTGTGTTTTAATATTTGATTGACGTTGAACTCCTCCGACTGCAGATAGATAAAAATGACTGGTTGTTTCCACTGCATTTTGGTCTCTCCAGGGTTACTTCACCAATACTGTCATGTACTACGGTGGCTACAGCAATGAAACCCGTGTGGGTCTGGTGGACTACAACATGCAACTGGCCTATTTCTTCACCATAACAGTCTACATGGTGCTGTGTGGTATTGCACTTATTTTCAGGTCAGTTCAGATAGCTTTGAGAACCCCCCGCGTCTCCAAGACTGGGGCAGCCGCCAGCATTTATCTTCACTTTCCCCACTTTTTCTCCTTTTTTTGTTGTAGTTTAATTACAATAATGTTTTAATGGCTGTTACCTACTTTTTTCAATCTCTTTTTCACCTCATGCAGCATGGCAAGCTCCTTTAAGACAAACTATGTACCAGCATCACCAGCTTCAAGTGGCGCATGGCAGCTTCTGTGCAGCTGGGATTTTAGTGTCACCAATGAGAGAGCAGTGAAACAGCGCAAGAACAACCTCTTTGTCCAACTCAAGGTAACTATTACTGCAACTCAAAACGGAAAATTATATATTCACATTATGCTTTCAAACAGTTAACTTTTAAGAAATGAATTCCATTTTTGCAGGCAAATCTCTTCTCTCTTCTACACGTCTCATAATATTTCATCGCCATGTTTGTCCTCTTGCCATCTCTCCAGGAGTCTTTGTCGGAGAAGGCCCAGAGGGAGCTGCTAACCCTCTCTGAAAAACTGAAGCACTTCGGGGTTTATCTTGGTTCCTGGCTCCTCTCCACTGGCTTAACTGTTGGCTGCGGAGCCAGCATTTACTACCTCTGCCAATATGAACATCAGGTACACAAGTCAAGATTGAATAATTTGTCGGATTGTAAAATTGGGATAATTTTGTTGTGGACAATAGACTTTAGAGGATATCAAATGGAAAATTTGATTAGTGTTGTTACATTAAAAACAAGTATTCAAAGAAAAATATCCCTGCCTGAACAGACAAGGATGATAATACTTTATGGCATAGTAAGGGATTTAGACTTTAAGATCTGTATCAGCATCATAAACTTTTGACTTATTGAAAGTGACGTGTCAAGTCATTTACCAGCAGCACTAGGGTGTGATTCATTTCATTGTTACCTATCTTGATCTGACCTCCAGCTGTTGTCTTTATAGCGAGCAACTGATGCTGCCAGCTGGTCCCTGCTGCAGGAGGCAGAGACTCTCCTGGTTCCCTTTGTGGTGTCTCTGATGAATCTGGTCGTCCCGCTCTTCTACTCACTCTTCTACAAGTTTGAGCACTACTCCAGCCAGCGGAGACAGATCTACGCTCTGGTGGTCAGGTCAGATAGCGTACCGCCGGTTCCAAATCCATTGGCCTACATGAATTAAAGCATATAAGACTCAGGAATAGGTTTATTTAATTTATCATAAAAATTGAAAACAGGCATAAACAGTCGGCATGGTTCTTTGTGAAGATACTAAATATTAACACGGTAGACAACATCTAGTTTATATACAATGTATAAAAGGCATAAAATCGATATGTTGCCATGTTACAAATGATTATGTACCAGCATATTTATTGGACTAACCATAAATACACTGTGCTTTTTAACACATCTTTGCACAGTTTAAATAAACTAGATGTAGGGTGATAGTTGAGTTACAGTTTCTGGTAAGAGAAACCTACCGTCTGTGTGAGCCAGGCCTTGGGCCAGTATGAAGGGACTGAGGGGTGCTGTTAAAAAATGCAAGTGGTCATAGTTTAACAATGCAATTCCCTCGAAAGGCTAAATAACAGCAACATAAAACTACTGTTTCAAAATGAAATAATAATAAAAAAACAGCCCTGTCTGGCTCACTCTCACCATCTGTCATTGCTGCTGCTGGAGCCACTACTGGCATTGGCTGGGCTCTCTGGAATTTTAGTTTTTTCTAGCAGAACCATGTTATTGCACTACATTTAATAATAAACTTAAAGCCAAGCATACAAGTCGGGGTAAACCAATCAGTTGAATTCCAAGTAAACAAACTGATCTGATTGGCATGAACGACGGCCAATCATTTGTCTATGGCTGCTACTTTGCTATCAGTACATAGAGTTTCAACAGAGGGGACAAATACCACAACTGAGGTGGCTAAGGGCTCCTTAAGTCCCCTTGTGTCCCAGAGAGAGCTCAGTTTTCAGTCTTCATGGTTGCTGACCTCACTGGTTGCTAACTCTGGCTTCATATTTGGAGCTGATCTATTGAAACATTAAATATAAATCTTTCTCTTTTTCCACTAACAGAAATGTTCTACTCAGGATGTCCATTCTGGGCGTCTTGTGTTATTACTGGATGAACGTGGTGGCTACGAAATTTTCGGTATGTTTGGTATCAAATAAGTCTGCATTGTCTTTTTATAACCAATATCTCACCATATAACACCATATCTCCCACCCAATGTACTCCCTGCAGTGTTGGGAGTCCATGGTAGGACAGGCTTTGTACCGTCTGGTTATTTTTGACTTCTTCTTCCTGATGTTGGGATCTTTCTTTGGAGAGTTTCTCAGCAAGTAAGTAAAACAAATTGAGTTTAAAGCTAATATAATCACTGCTGTAAATTATACTCATCATCTCTTTATTACAGCGTAATTGGGACCACATTACTCCCACGTCTGGGGGTCCCAGAGTTCGACATAGCCAGAAATGTCCTTGAACTCATATATGCACAGACACTTGCCTGGTAAGAGAAACTTATTAACACTCTCTTAATTGAACACATTATCTGGTGGCACAGTTGTATTATAATAAAGTATTGTGTTTTTTCGTTCGGTCAAAGTGCAAATATCCTATTAAAAGTTGTTGTACCCTCCATTTTCCCTCCACAGGGTTGGGATCTACTTCTCTCCTCTGCTGCCTGCCATTCAGATTGTCAAGTTTTTCATTTTGTTCTACCTGAAGAAGGTAAATGCAGGTTCATGAGGTTTGGTCACTCTGTTAGCTGAACAGACATGTTGACACGCTGCCATCAGCAGTAACAATGCCATCTTTGTCTAGCTCCATGCTCCTGAGCGGCTCGTGTTACTTTTGTGCACCTGGGTCAATAATTAATTCAAATCCTTTCATTATATTCACTGCGTGCTTTATTTTTCTTTCATGGAAAAGACGTGCAGGATTTCCGTTTGTTGGCGTAAAGCTGCCTGTTGCATTGTACTTTTCCCAGGCCACCTTCGAGATCAATGATTTGTGGAAAAGTAAATTACTTCTTTATGACTATGTAATTGTACCCAGGCCTGATCTGGTGCTGCTGAATGTTTCATGAACATGCTGAATGACCTTTCAAGCAATGCTATTCAAAAGCTCTGATGAGATTCTCCTGTTTTCTGTGAAAAGGGACATGAGCTCGTAGTTTTGGAAACTTCACCAAGTTATTTCAATAATAAGGAATGAAAATGGTGTTTGTGTATACATGCGTGTTTGTTCATGTATTTTGTTTTGTGCTTCCTCAGGTCAGCCTGACCCGGAACTGCCAGCCTCCAAGGCGAACAGGCAGGGCAGCTCAGATGCAAACAACCTTCATCGCCCTCCTCTTCTTCCCTTTCTTCGTGGGAGCCTTGTCCATGGTTGCATACACTGCCTGGAGGTATGAGGACGTGACCTATTGAGACAGCAATATAACCTTTATCGAACATTAGCAGCTTGTTACAGAAAAATATTTCTTAAAGATCATTACCTTCTGAGCAAAATAGTATTTAAACCTCAATAATACTAGTTTTTGATACGTTCTGTATTCTTCACCAGTGATAAAATCCCCCCAAGATCAAATCTTTTGTTTCGTCCTGCTCTGCAGTCTGACCCCCTCCGAGCAGTGTGGTCCTTTTCGGGGACTCAACAACACCTTCAGCGTGGTTAGCGTCTGGATAGATGATCTGGAGGAATTCCATGTTTCTCAGTGGGTGGTCTGG
This sequence comes from Limanda limanda, assembly GCF_963576545.1. NCBI lineage: Eukaryota > Metazoa > Chordata > Actinopteri > Pleuronectiformes > Pleuronectidae > Limanda > Limanda limanda. The sequence continues at coordinate 24,703,613 of NC_083637.1, read as the reverse complement.
ATCTACCAAAATGTCATCAGAAGTGAAATCTTCTATTTTCTAATCACACTCATCATCCTGTAAGTGCATTGTGCAGGAGATGTGTTCTGTGTGTGCTTCAGGTTGCATGTTTTTCAATTAATATTGGACCTGCAGACCAAAGCAAACACCAAAGAAAAGCAAATACTTAACACAAAGCATAGCTGAGGCTTAGGTAAGTTAATTAGTTTTGCAGGTATTTGGTCATAAACCAACATTTTTATTTAAAAGGTCAGCCTCTTGGTGGCGCTATAAGGAAGGGAACCACCAAATTCTTTAGGATTCTTCCTCTGGGTTCCATGACCACACTTTTTATGATAATCCATCATATGAATGTGTTTTTCTTTAATAGGAATCCTAATGATATTTGATGATGTTAATTCACTGAGGCAGTTATGTCTACACAATAGACAATGAAGGGTGTTATGTATGCAATCCTGTAGTGACCTGATAGGTCCAGAGCAGTACAAGTTTCACATCATTGAATATAAAACAGGTTTGTCAGGACATTAAACAGATGGTCACACCAGAGAATCAGTCATGCACAGTAAACATGGGGCTCCGTGGAAACTTCACCACACCTAGCCGTCAAAATGTTGTAGTTAATTTATTTGGATAATTTGACTATGACAGACCAATAGAGAGTGGAACACTGCTACTTGTGTTTGTTCAGTAACATTTTCCATCTTTGTGTCATAATCATGTTTTTATTTTCATTGTCCAGGGTCATCATATACATGTTCTGGCAAGTCAGTCAGGGCCGCAAGGAGTTGATTGGTCTACTGAGACAGCAGATTGTTAATGTGAGTTTTGATTGACGGCCGTTAATTTATTTAATTCGTTTTAATCTTGGATAAGACACAACCTTAGTTGTACTTGAAATCCGTATTTCAGTAAACGTCTTTTTATTTAATTTCCCGCTATTTTTCTGTTTTTCCTCTTTCATTTTCTCTGGCCAGGAGGGAAAAGACAAGTCGTTCTTGTTAGACAAGCTCCAGAACCTCCAGAAATCTCAGCCTTCTAAAAAACCTAAACAGAAGAATCAAAAAAAGGTTTGCTGTGAAATGTGTCTCGTGCTACTTAACCGCCCTTCAACCTGAAATTTGCCTTCAGCCTCACTGAATATTTTCCTTTGTCCTTCAGCCTAAACGGCGTTCAGATGTCCAATCCTCAGGCGGTCAGTCCAGCTCCAACGCCATGTTTCAGGCTTTCCTTGCTCGCCAGCGTCTCGAAGAGGAAGAAGAAAGACGGAGCCATGGTGGAGTGCCGGTTCCCTCCGACATGTCCACCTCCAGTGCCCTGATGCAGGCCATGATGGCACGGCAGAGAGCTGGCGACCTGGTGGAAGATGTGTACCAGATGTCTGATAAACACCTGTCGTCCTCCGGTGCCCTCACACAGGCCATGCAGGCCAGGCAGAAGGCGGAGGGTCCAGAGGGGGATGAGTTCTACAGCACGGCAGGTTTTTCTGAAAACCCTGAGAACAGATCCGATGCTGTCATGCAGGCGAGACAAGCCAGACAAAGAGCAGAGGAAGACAGGATGGATGACACGGGGGACCCAACGTCTTCTGTGTCAAATGTTATGATGCAAGTCATGCAAGCCAGGCAGAGAGCTGAGGAAGAGGTGAGGGGCCACTGGCTCCCTGCTCAGCCACAAAACCCAGTCCCCCCAGGCTCCAGTGCTCTCATTCAGGCCATGTTGGCCCGGCAGCAGGCTGGGAACGAGTTTGATGACGGTTACTGAACTGAAGGGGTCTGCAATTATCTTACCTTATGGTGAGAACTTGAAGAGAAACGAGTAACAGGAAAGATTTCTTCAAGTTGACTGAAATCCATCTTGACATGTTGTAATTTAGCATCAGTCAAAAAATGGGGGGATTTCTCCAGAAATGCACTGAAATAAATCCTGCTGTGTTTATGAGAGCTATGAGAGAGTGCAGGTTCACCTCTTTATACAACTTTTTTTAAAGATATATTTTAATAGTAAATTTCTCGGTCGATGTAAGGCTTTATAACAAATAAGTCACAACATTAACTCACAAGGTCTGATTTAGTGCCATTTTTAATGTAATTTCTGTATCGTAAACATAAGCTGTTAACACTATATATTTAGACATTTCCTGCGAAATGTAGATTATCTCTTGATACTAAAGAAAGAAAGGCAAAAGTGAAATTCTGCTGAGACAATACTGCCCTCTGTAGGTAATGTTCAGTAACACTACAGATCAGATGCTAAGAGGAACTGATAGTCATCAGTCGGATGAGTAAAAATCAAAGATCCATATACATTTTGAAAAATAACTCCGTTCCAAATATCAACGTGCAATTGAAGAGTGTTTAGTTTTTAATATTATAATTTTATTAAATTTAGCTGATAGCTGCACTTTTACTTTACTACAGTTTTGGTTACACAGGTTTAGAGTAGTATTGTTACTTAAACTCACGGAATATGATATGAATATCTCTTCCACCACTACAGAAATCCACCAAAAACATTGATAAACATCTATGCCCATCCAAACAGTAGAAAATAGAATCTTAATTGTAAGTAACAATATTCACTGTATTTGTCTAAAATACAAATTTTGATGACACTGAGTATTTGTTTTCCTCCAATAAAGGCAGAAACAAACCTTCATTTGAATCAAGTGTTCATGTTTCCCTCCATGCTACACGTCTCTAATCATAAGCTTTGATATGTTTAATGCAAGTGTATTACAAATGCTCATTGGAATTTTGTTGCACAATAAAAGTAACAGACATGAAGTATCCAAGAATCAAACAATATACAGCTTTTCCATAACCTCTCTGTGGACATATGCACACTTATACTTCAAAGCCTATTTGCAATTTACAGTAGAAGCTGGAAGTATTCGGTCGACAACACATCTTTTGTTCTTTGGGTTCTGAGCTTCAGCACATTGAGATGAATAATAAAAGTGTCAAGTCTCAGCTTGAATTTGAGTAGCTGCACATCAATATAAAAAGAACTGTGTGTGAGATAGTTGAAGATAATAGAAAATGAGATTTGTTTGTGACAAAGAGCAGCTCCAGTTTGTAGTTTTGGCTGTCGAATCTGTGCTGGATTCATCTCCAGGCACTCTGCACGGAACCATAGGCAACAGCTGTCACACTGAACCTGCCATAAATAGCCCAAAAATACACTTTTATTTAGTTTCAGAGAGCATTTCACAACAAAATACATCATTAGTTAGTATTTTTATAATTCTTGGCAATCATTAATACAACAGGCCTTTCCTGATTTGACCTGGCTCGCTGTCAGTGAGTAAAGGAGATATAAATAAAATAAAAATGGAACCAAGCAAAGTCAGAACTTTGCTTTATGATGATAACACTTCCAAAACTGTGCTGCCTGTGACGGCATATTACATATCTCTCACATTGTTAATTCAGTTGAAAAATGTGGAATGACAATCTTTGGATGATTATTTATGATATCAGCAGAATAAATTTTTTTATATACATTATTATTTGTGATTTCCAGCAGAGTTAGCTATTTGTATAGATGTGATTCAATAGTAATTATTCAAATTTAACATACATGCAAGATTTCATTGTCACAGAGGAATTCTCTTTATAGGAGTTGATGATGATACAGAACAGGCTGCCCACACAGCTGGTGACACTATTTATAGAGTAAAATCTTCTGACAATTGACTGACAGACAGTGGAAGTCACCATGGACAAGAGTGAGGTGAATATTCTTTGTGACCTCTTAAGGATTTTTTAAATAATACTTAATAATGGCAAGTTATTATTGTCATAGTGAAAATGTAGCTGCTTTTCCCTTAAATATTCTCAAAAGTTCTACAGAAAATTTACTTTAAACGTAACATGCTGACAGTGTTGGTTGAATAATAGCTAATGTTGCCTCTTGCCAATCATGTTTTTTTTTCTGTCAAACCTAAAATCTCCTCTCTGTTGCATTCAGCTGTAGATTCAATGATTCACTGCGACCCTCTTCCTCCCTGTCACCTCCACTCTCCAGTCTCCATTATACATTTCCATATCCATACATCCTTACAATTATCACATCACATTCATTCCTTATTGTGCATGGCAATGGATTTAGTTTATTTTCAATTAAAGTCACAGGAAACTCAAGAGACACGTATGAGCTCTTTTTGTGCACAATCTAAGGTTGACAGCTGCTAAAGAAATATCCAAAGGGAGTGTTAGTTTCTAACAACCATCTTACTCTACCAACTTAGGTGCTACGTCTTTAAAGGACTTCATCCCTCACAGTTCTATGATGATGTGAATCTGGTCTAATCAAATGCTGAGACTTTGCACAACTGTTCATTATTTGATTTCAGATTGAATGTGCTGAAGCTCAGAGCCTGAAGAACGAAAAATGTGTAACTGTCTAAAAACTTCGGGCCTTCACTGTTTATACTGCATCTAGGCACATCATGTGCAGTTTAAGTATTTCACATTTAATAAACAGCAGTTACACCGTGTCTTTGTGATCAGAACATCATTTGCATTGACTTATTGATTGACTGGAACTGAATAAGGCGATTAGCATCCGACTGACCCTCACGATAATGATTGGGTTATACTTTAAATTTACATTTTGGTTAGTTACACAAACAGAGAAAACACCCTTATCCATGATTTCAGATCATGTCCATGTTGCCAGTTCTCAGTTGGATTCACCAACTTTGACCTTGTGTGACTTGATCCCTACGACCTGTTTCATTAAGGCAGTGTCGAAATGCATCAGATGGAGCTGATGATCCCTTGAGGCCTTCATCCCAGACCGGGCACAAAGCAGAGTGGGACAACAGCACCTCCATCCATCAAGCTGCCAAACTGAGAGAAACGCCACCACCTATACCGTCCCGTCACACTCAGCACTGTTCTTCCCCTAAAGATACTGCAATGTCACTCAGGTCCAGAGAGTCAGCGGGTAGGGGAGTTTTCCTGCCACTTTTCAGGCTGTGGCTCGGATAAACCTCCACGGATTTGGAGATGGAGTGCACGGAGCGATCTCGGAAGTATCCGAAAGCCTCCCTTGCGTGTTCCTCCCGAATGCTTTGCTCAAAGGTCTTACGTTTGTGCCT